>NW_024883184.1:0-128279 GCF_019059575.1 Amphibalanus amphitrite
AAAATGGCGAAAAAAACACACACAAACACACAGATCCAAAATCAGCAGCAAAACACACCGCCACCAGGCCGCTCAGGCACGTGAGCTGCAAAAGCTCCTGGTCCCTATTCATTGATGACGGACAGCGGAAAAAACTCGCCGTCTTTCGGACGACAGACGCTATAGGCGCCATCCCCCTCCTACCTCCGCCGGAGTCTGGACCACTCACCCGCGCTCGCAGTGTTTGCCGGTGGGGCCCATGATGGCCCAGTGGCTGTTGACGTCGTCCTGGTCCTCCACGCCAGTGACACTCTGCTGGCCGCTGCCGGAGCCGTACTTGACGTCGTGCGAGTGCAGCCGCGACTTGTACGCGATGTTCATCAGTTTCACCACCGAGCCGCACGTCACGTCGTCCACTGTGATGCTGCCTGATGTTCCGTGAGATACAAATGCGAGATCAGTAACAGATAACGTGAGTCAAAAGAGTCTAATTAAAACAGGATAATAAACAGTCACCACACCAGAAGGGATAAAAGATGATTACGGAGCGAGCGAAGCGAGCGTAGTCTTTCCTTAGATTAACGGAAATTTCTGAGTATGAGCGGCCGGCCGTGGTCACGATTCTGCGACGCTTATATCTCTGCAACCACTTGACCGATTTACATGCGGTAATTTTTGTAGGGTAGCTTCATTCCTTCTACCAAGTATTGGACTTTTCCCGATGCATGTGGGTGACCCCTTATGCACGTGCCACGTGCAAAACGAAGAGGTCACTTTTGTAATTGTTGCAATATCTCGGTAACTACATGGCCGATTGCGCTGAAAGTTGGCATGTAGGTAGGCACCCACTAGGCAATGCATATCCATGTGCCAGAGTTGGGGTGCTGCTGCACGTGCGCACGTGCAGCCGTCGATTCCAGATCTCGAGAACGGCTGGACCGATGGCGCTCAAATTTGGCACATGGTTATGGACCGGTTAGTAGGGTGCCATGCAAAAGTCAGTTGGGACCCATTTTGCACGTGCGCACGTGCAGGGCGCCGCTTCCAGATCTCGAGAACGGCCGGGCCGATTGTGCTCAAATTTGGCACATTGCTAGAGACCGGTTAGTAGGGTGCCGTGCACAAGTCAGCTGGAGGTGCTCCGTCGAAATTTCGCACGTGCAAGGCTCACCCTCTCGCTCGCTCCGTTAGTCGCCCCAAAAGGCGTTATACTGGTATTAGGTATGTGGTGTTTCAAAGTAGGTTTAGGCAAATAAATTCAATACAAATATTGTGATAAAAAACTTATTCAGAAACAGAGAAATATTCAGTTTTGGTGCTTTTACATCAAAGACACTTCACTAATGCCAGAGGTAACTGCACACCGCTTTCACACCAGACACTTCACTAAAGCCACAGGTAACTACTTACCTTGAGCAGATGACAAACATGATACCAAGAAAAGGATGAAACCATGTCTGCCCTCAGACTTCATGGCAGTAGCTTAACTGCTTCACTTAAACAAATGATTTGTGCCTGGTTTTGCTGAAAAATGAACCATAAGTCAGTGATTTGGTATTTAGTCAAACAATTTCATTGTTTGACTAAATACATACATTTCTAATAAACATACATATAACTAAATCAATACATTTCATCAAAAAAATTTACAATTTCATTCAGTGATGAGTGAACCTCATTATAAATAATACTAATCTTGTATTACTTGTTATGTCCAGAGTAACATAAATGAATTATCATAAATGAACATCCAAGCAAGTCAACCAAGATGGATTTAAAACTACAGAATAATTTGACTCATGAAATAGGCCTTTTAGGATAGGTACCTGCCTCAGATCAGAGTAAGTAGCATTCCCCAAATCCATACAGCACAATGGCTGAGCATCCCAGCAGTCAGCACCACTGAAGCACAGAGACCTCATTTAAATTGGCATGTTTTACAATGTCAGCATGCATCAATGCATTGTCAAGACTATGGCAATAAATACCAGGTGGTGTCAGGAGAAATAGGTAACACACAGGCCAGCAGCCATCATGGTGTGAACACTTGCGGGAGTTTAAGAAGGATTTATAAAATAGTGTAGGACAAAGAACCTATATTTTTCATAAAAGTATTCCTGAACTTACAAGAATACCCCAAAACAATATATCTATTCAAGATATCTCATCAGAAAATATGCCCTATTCATGCGATAAAGCTACCAAACCTGAACACACGGCAGGTATTCTAGTGACCAAAACCAACCTGGACACTGTCTGTGACAGTCAAGGCCTGTTCCAGCGCCTCCAGAAACCTCCAGAAACCTCCAGAAAGCTCTAGAATCCTCCAGAGAGCATTCCAGCGCCTCCAGAAAGCTCCAGAAAGCTCTCGCCAAAGCTCCAGAAACCTCCAGTAGCCTCCAGAGTTGGGAGGTCCAAATTTCTCTGGAGGCTCTGGTCTACAATTATGGCGCACATGTGACAATCACGAATGTAAACAAAGAACTTTTGACTGAGAATTTACAACTTGAATGAAAAGAAAATTGCACTGCTATAATTTTGTTAATCTTTTTTACTAAAATTGAAAACAAATTTTGCGTTTCAAGAGAGAACAATCGTCATTCTTTTGGTATCTATGACGCCAATCTCCAGAAATCTCCAGATTGCGTTCCAGCGCCTCCAGTGAAACCTCTGGTAGAGCCTCCAGTCAAGAATTTCTACTGGAGGCGCTGGAACAGGCCCAAGGACTCAAGACCAGCCTCAATGATGAGGCAAGAGGAGTATCAAGGAGGTTGCTAGCCTAGTACCAGACCCTGAAGGACACTGGCCTCTCAAAATTTCACAGTTTTTTTTTTGCAACAATTCCATATCAATATACAATTGTCAGGAAGGCAAAACAAATCAACTTTAACTTCAACTTACGCTTTCTGCCAAAATGAAGAAGTGCAAGCTCTGCAGCAAGCTCGGCAGTGACGATGTGAGATGCTATGCTAGCGTGAATTTATTCATACAAATAAGGAAAACCTTATATTCGCTGGTCCTCAGTCAAAATAACTCGCAATTTCGACCTATTTATCAGTGTCCATGTGCGTGTTGTGCATAGACTGTTTGTTTGAATACAATCATAGCGCGGCTGTGACAAACATGACGACGTAATCAACACGTCCTCGACTTTCATTGGTCCAAAACAAATCAAGTCTTATAACGCATTATGTAACATATATAATTTTTGACAATAATATTGAAAATAAAGGGCCAAAAATGTAATTTACATATGAAAATGCTTGATCGAATTTTCACTTTCTCGGTTGCTTTAATTGCTTTAATTCTAGAAACACAATTGTTTTTTGTTTGCTTAGGTACATTATTTATTTCATTCATATTTTCACAAAATGTTCTTTGATAATGAGGAATACATCAAAATTGGTCAATACGACGAAAAGTATGAACAAATTTTCAACAACCCTCCAAATTTGCAAATCATTCTGAAATCATTTTTCAAGGTCACCCATGATTTCACAATGTTTGTAAACATCGCCATGTTGGCTAGGATCACCACACACGTTTCACGTTTTCCATTTATAGCTGGTTGAAGAAGATTGAAGTCTGACGTTACTGTGAAGTCTTGTACTCATTCTTTTTGCTTGCTTTAGAGTAAATAAAATAGTTATGATGTTGGAGGAATAATATGAGAATTCAAAGTCCTTTGAAGCAAAGAAAGCAAGGTTTATTTTTCTGAAGTTCAAGCTTAAGTTTGCTTTGGAGAGAAGATCAAGATGGCTCAAGGATACGATGGAATGCAGATGGATGACCTGGAGGTATGTTCCTTTTATATTTGTAATGCACTTATCAACAGTTAGGTATGGTATATGACAACTCCCTATGTTCCATCAACAAGTGTGGCAGTTCGCGATGGGAGGCTCGGGGGATGGTTGGGACATGAAGTACCCTGCAGCATTATTGTTATGTGTGCCAGTTGTGCTGTTTTATAGGGCATGAGAGTGGTCATTGTATTGTATGTTACTGAAATGTCCCAATTTTGGGCTGAAGGTACAGCCCACGGCTGAAGTAATGTGGGGTTTTACGAATCTCAACAGACAGCTTTGACTGATGATTTTTAAATACGGAATGATCCAGGAGTACTTAGCAAAAGATAAACTTGCAGCTGCAAGGATGGCAATACATGTAAGCTACATTCCAAGTTTCATTGTAGTCTGACAAATTGTTCCTACGATACAGAAGCAAAGCATAACCACAACTAAAATTGCACATTACTTCTGCATTAGACTGTACTTGTGGTTGAGTTAGGGTATGCATCTGCTTGGCTCTAGCATCAGTAGGTACCATTGAGACTTTCTTCAATTTAATAGCTAGGTACCTCCCCCTCACATGTGCATTTTGGACAAAATGATATGTAATTTGTTTGTAAATTGGGCTGATTTCAATTTAAATAATGTTAGCTATTTTTTATTCACAACATCAGCAATCATCTAGTCTAAAGTATTTGTGTTATCTGCTTGGACAAATTTTAAAGGTGCTGACATGGCACTGTCCATAAATATTTGCTTTTTTCCAGAGCCTACTCACATTCCATATGATTGAGAACAGTATATCCTGAAACCAGACTGTTTTCATTTGCAAGCTACCAGTTTTGCTTTGCATGGAAGTAACTAAATGTCATTCCTAACCTCTCATGGGTGACAAGGATTGGCACAAATGTTTTTAGTTTTGACATAAGAGACCAAGAATTCCCAGCCAGCTGACAGCATGCTGATTTATAGAACAGTAGCTGAGCATCACTCAGGTCATGTGCATGGGAAGGATAATGTTAGTACACTCTTTTGCCTTGCTGGTTTCATTGTCTCAAGCATATTTGTACGTTTTTAGGAGCCTGCTTGTACAACCATGTTGAATGTTCAACTTCTTGGCTTGCTTCAACATATAATGCCTGTATGTACCAGCTTGGCTGACTTAGAATTATTGTCACCAGCATCCATGAACAATCCCAATGATACTGGCATACAAGGCATGTGACCATTTATTATGAGGCTTAGGTATGTGAAAATGTGAAAATTAATTTATTTGCAAGGCTTGAACTGTGTTTTGAATTATTCACTTGAGTTGCTTATCAGCTGCAGTGTCTAGGTAACTGCCCAAAAGGTTGGGGATTTGGTGTAATTTATTTAGTACATCTTGCTTATGCTTCTTTGAGGGGCATCATGGCTTTTGTACAATGGACTGAGTTTTGTTAAGCATTGTATTAGTTTTGTATTGAAAATTATCTGGAAAAGCATCAGGATAGTAAGGTATTTTGAACCAGATTTAATTAAGACATAATAATAGCAATATGAAATCAAGCACTTTTATTTCATGTGTAAGTTTTGTGGTGGATTATTCAAAATAGTGTTCAGGGTTCTTAAACTCTATCCATAAGCCTGTTACTGTGGCTCTTAGTGCTGCTCCCTGTTCCTATTTTTGATGTGGTGATAACTATTAGTGATGCATTGTGGAAAGTAACAGGTGATTCATTGATTTTTTTCTGCTATAATTTTTATTATTCCCTTAGTGGTGGCTGTTGTTAGGTCAGACTTCTGATTGGTGTTTTCAGTAAAAATGAGGCTGCCACTAACAAACTGGCCATTGTTCATCAAGCTTATAGAGGCATGTGAGTCAGTGGTGCAGAGACTTCAAACACAGTCATTGTACCCACTATTTCTACAATACTGCCTGCTGCCATTGTTTGCAGAAGTTATGCTTCATTAAATACATTTGAGGTCTTATTTCACGCATGAAAATTATTTTAATTCATTTTAAAATGATAGCAATGAGAATAATAGGTGGCCACTTATCAGTCCTATCGTATTTTGTATTGTGCCTTAGTCGCTGCTCTTGATGACAGGGAAAACAGGGTGACAGGTGAAGCATCCAAGAGCATTTGTTAGGTGATTTAGGACATAGACAAGGTCGTCTGCTCCAATCTAGGGAAAGGAAACCATTCGTCATGAACTTTAAGAGTGTCTTCCTGACTTCGAATGGTTATTTGGGCTAGCAGACCTGTGAGGACCTCATGGGGTGGGTCAGGTAGCTCAGGTCACTAATGGGCGGCACCAGGACTGATTCCACCGCGGAAGGCTGGGTCACCATGCCGTCGGACCTCGACGTGAGGGCGGAGTTGTTCGATGGTTTCGGCTCAGACCGCCAGGTGGCTGGTGTGATTAGCTTAATAGCCGCTAGAGGGAGTTCAGGCTCTGACCTGTCACCTGACCGTAAGGTGGCGCATGGCAGTCCCGCTGAACTGTCGGAAGTTATCGGCTGGGTCAGTAGGTAGTTCGGTAGTGGGAGTGGGATGGAGATGCTATCCAGATCCTTCCCGCACTACCAAAACCCAAGTTGCCACGTATCTGTCGTATCAGAGAGCAGCGCCGTCTGGTCCCGGAGTCCACGGACCACGGCTGGCTCGATTGTGTGCCACCGGTGCCGTCAGGGGCGCTGGTGGTCGGTCCGCTACCTGGCAGGGTGGCGCACGAGGCCGCAGTTGCAGTCAGAATCGGTTCAGCTTGGCAGCAGGG
Source organism: Amphibalanus amphitrite (assembly GCF_019059575.1). Lineage (NCBI taxonomy): Eukaryota > Metazoa > Arthropoda > Thecostraca > Balanomorpha > Balanidae > Amphibalanus > Amphibalanus amphitrite. The sequence continues at coordinate 6,528 of NW_024883184.1, forward strand.
CGCGGCTGCAAGCTGTAACGACGCACTACATACCTAGTGCAGACAACGCCAACGGTCGGCCAGGACCTGGTAGTTTGTATTCCGCTCGAATAAATCGGAGTCTGGGAAACGCTAACTCCAGTCTCAACGTCTGTCGTGATTCTTGAACTGGAGGAGTCATCTCTGTCGCCAGTTGTTTTTGTTGCGGGCATACTGAGTGTCGTTTTCTGCGGAACTCACGGTTTAGGTTACTTTTTTGTAGTAGCCATGGAGTTACGTAGGTGTCGAGCGGCTAACACTACGCTTCCTTTTCAAGCACGCCTTTCATAACACCGAATTACGTTGAAGGCTAAGCGGGTCTGACTGAGTGTTGGTTGTCATTATACGGCACCTCATTGCAGTGGACTGTTCTCATCGATCTCGTCCCCAGCTGTGTGCCGCCGTGTGCGGGGGCGGTGGGGCTGCTCGTGCGGCGCTGTCCGGCCAGGAGGGGAGGGGGAGGGTGTCCCTGCTGTCTGCGGGGGTGGCGGGTCTGCTCCTGCGGCTCTGTCCGGCCAGGAGGGGAGGAGGAGGGCGCCGCCGCCGCCGCGATGGCGCTGGTCCGCTCAGCTGGCAGACGGTACCACGGCATTGCATCAGCGCCGGCTGCGTCAGGCGCTCCGCCGCGGACGACGCAGTAGATCCGGACGGCGTCACAGCGCCCCAGCTGATCGGCCGGCGGAGCGGCGCAGCAGCCGGTCTACGGCTGCTCCTCTATTTCGGAGCTTAACCCGCTGCCGTGCTATAGCGGAGCCCTAGACGGTCTTCCGGCTGGTCCTCTACCGTTGGAACTTAACCTGCTTCACTTCAGTTCACCTCATTTCACCGGCGAAGCGGCGAAATACATATCACCCAGCCGGTGCATTGGGCTTGGAGAATGGACTGATGTTTGATGTCTGCCTTTTGACTCACAGTGCTAACGTTGCCTGGTATTTTCTGGTGCCACGGAACGCAAATGATTTCAAAGAGGACTTCATAGTTCATATTTTTGAAACAGGCTTTATCTGAAAAAAGGTTTCTGATGCTTGCATGACGAAGGAGTGGAAATCAGTACAGTATCTGTTGTCTAGTGTTCCAGGAATTGCCTTTTACGTCTCAATCGTTCAACTGATAGCGCAAAGAACTCGTGGAGTAGATTCACATTTGTGACTTTTTCATCACGGGTGAGGAACGCATGATGCCAATCATGAATCCCAAGCATGACGTATTATGCCGTCGTCTGATAGAGTGGGTTTCTTTACACTACCTGACTTCGAGGTACGGTGCTCTTTGCTGTTTCGTCCTTGTTGTTATTTTACTCGTCGTAACCTTTTGTTGCTTTCAATTTCCGTCTGTCCTCTATAGGCTTGGTCCAACCTACCGGAAAAACGCAATGCATTGACTAGTGACTACCGTTGAAAACGGTAGTCACTACGAGAGGCGGCTCCTCACCGTCTGACCGGGCGTGGGCTCCTTACGGTACGCGTAGCCTCCCCCGTCTGATAACAGGAGATGAATGTTCTTGTATGTGGACGAGGTAAATCCCGTTTTTTTTTTTGCATACGAACTTTTGGCTGTAAGCACATTCGATTATGTGCACTTAATGTTGTATACAATCTGCATTGACGACCCTTTTCTCCCAGTTAATTTCACTCAGTTTATACATGCTGCCTTAGATGATTGATTTAGTCCCTGTCTAATAATGACAAGAGTTTCAGTTTCTGAGCAAGGATCCGGACGCTGTTATGAGTTGGCCATGCCGATCTCGGCTCCACTCGATCGTTCAATGTCCAGTGCACTATTGTCGACTCAGACAGGAGGCAGTTGCAGCGCCCATCGCTGTGCAAGTGTGCATTACAGTTGCACTCCGGCCACCCCGGGCCCCGGCGCAGGTCCGGTGACCTTTTGCCGGCGCGGCACGGGGTGGGGAAGCCCAGGTCGCACCCACGACGCCCCGCCACGGGGCGATAGAGCGGCAGAGACTCCACGATAAGGTGACGTGTCTCCGGTGGACGAGAGGCGACTCCTCACCGTCTGACCGGGCGTGGGCTCCTTACGGCACGCGCAGCCTTCCCCGTCTGATAACAGGCTGGCGATGTTGGAGCTGCATCCCGCCGTTCTGGTATTATTCGGAGCTCATGCCTCCGCTTATCCAACTCATATCAGAGTATGTATCCGTTCTGAAAGATTACGTCATAATGCATCACGAGGATGATCTTCCAACCAGTATGTACTTACTCGCAATGCTCATTTCGAGAAACTTGAGAATTTATGCTTCGTGTGGGGCGAGCGGCCGTGCCGGATGTCCATGCTCCATTACATAAGTGTCCTGGTTCGGTAGCACGACGCGACGGTGCGCGGTGCGCGGGGTGAGTGGGGGCGGGGCGAGTGGCCGACGCGGGGCGGGGTTTGTTGCTGCGCCAAACGCGCCGCCATGCTGCAGCCGCGCCGCCCCTTCAGGGAGCCCCCCGACATCCTTGAAACGAGAGGCCCCGAGTGGCGGCGACGAGTTGCAGACGGGGCACCCCAGACTGCCGCCGCCGTCACTGCCACTGAAACTGCCGCCCGGGCGCTGTTTTAGGACCTTGGCTGGGGCGGGACCCGGCTGGCTGGCCCCTCGGTGCAGTTTGCGGGCGTAGCGAGGTCTAGAGCAGGATGAGAGGGTCTGGTAGTTATTTCAGGAGTGCACTGTTCATGTCAGGACTACACTGTGGTCACTGGTCAGTGTTCTGATGAAACGGAACTTTTGCCGATACGGCCAGTCGAAGATTAACTGAATCGGAGGGCGTAGAAGAGAAGATGTTAAGTTTCAAAAGAGGCAGTAGCATGTTTGTGCCTTCAATTTTTATGCTATTCGATACTTTAACCCTATTCCTGGCGGGCTCCGCCGGGACAAGAAACTGGCGGGGGGCCGATTCGGCCCCCCCCCCTGAGATCTCGAGAACGAAGCAAGATAGCGACAAGCGGTAAACGGCATCGGATACGCATGGACAAGGTCTACAATTTTTACTAAGGTCATTTTCAGGTCAGGTCAAAGATGACGTCACAGGGGTCGAAAAAGTCAAAATGGCGGCTCTAGATATGGAGAGAGTTTTTCTCGAATAACTTTCGAATTAGTCAAGATAGGAACAAACTAAGGGCATCATCGTGATCCTCTCGTCAATCCGCATCGAATGATATATATGTTGACCTCGAAAGGTCAAGGTCAAAGGTTGACCTCAGGTCACGTGACCTCGAGGTCATCATGTATATCATTCGATGCGTCTTGATGAGCTGAACACAATGAGACCATCCACGCGTCTGTATCTTGTTCCTGTACGGAGTTATTGGCCAAAAACCTTTGGTGACCTTTGATGACGTCACATGACCTCACAGCTGCCCAACAGCAAAACAGACCTCAAGGTAGTGAAGGTTGATCGTATATGAAGTCATTTATGGTATATGGGGCCATTCCGACCCGTTTTAGTGGTAAAAACAGGGAGTTGATTTTTCCCCCATTGACTTATAATGGGGAGGTCGCGAAACTGACCTGACCTTAGGTCACCGATATCAAAATTCCGAGACATACAAATTGCACATACTGGTACCCTAACTAAAGCCTGAAGAGAAGAAATTGATCGGTCAAAAACTCTAGCTCTGGCGTGATTGCAAACTTTTCTGAGGTAGGGTCACCAAACCGCCTCTGGTGACCTGACCTGAGGTCAGATCAACTCAAAATTTTCAGACATGTTGTGTAGAAGCCTTTTAGGAAAAGTCAGAAAATTTGAGCTTCCTAGCTCAACGCGTTTGGGAGAAATAACCAAAAAACCTCAGGGGGGGGGCTCCTGAGGCCCCCCCCCCCGCCAGGAATAGGGTTAATCAATCCTTTTTTGGGTTGTATTGGTTGGGCCGCAAAAAGAAATATCCGGGATTAATCCTCTAATCAACCATCATCCTTGTGTTCAAAAGGTGTCAGTGTGTGCGACTGGGCGCTTAAACTGCGACCCACCCGCCCCCCATAGGATGATGCTCAGTGCTGACTGCTGAGTGCTCAGTGCATAATGACGGGCTGTGCGTATGCGGCGGGTGGGCAGGTATGCCATCGTTGGGCCATCGTGTCTCCCTGCTCTGACCGGCCCTGCTCAGTAGTGCTCACTGTTTGCGCTCGATAGTGAATACGACAGGCTAATGACATTCCGATGCATCGGTCGTAGCTTCGGGCCACAGAGAGGCACTTACCAGCACTGGAGTCTGTTTTGCATACCATTACCATGGATGAGGTCTAGAGTCGCTCACAACATTGATGAGTGCTGACTGCAGACTGTAGTATACTGCTATGCTGACAAGCGGAATAGTTACGTTTGAACTTTAGGGGCATATTCTGCTCACCAGTTTTTTTTTTTCGGGACGAGACTGGCATGGCCACTAGCCTTGTTTCCGGATATGTTGCATTAAGTATGGTCGTTGTCAAGGCATGTTTCTGTGTTGGAGTGGTCCTGTGATCGGATTTCAGGGAGCATTTTATCTGTCAATAGCCGATGCTAAAAATAGACGTTTGTTAGTACAGCTGCACTACAGATATTGCGTTGAGGCAGTTACGTTGAGGCAGAGGCTGTTTCCATCTTTTTGCTCCGATGATGGCGCGTCGCACCATATTTGGATAGCGTTGCTCACTCACGACACGACGAACACAAGAGGTCCGTCTTGCAAGCGAGTGCGACACATCATCCGAGCACCGAGCAGCTGATGTTTGCCCTCAAGCGCCATGCAAAAACCCGGCTCGGTGTCTATTTTTACTGAGCGGCTTGCCCGCAAACTGCGCCGAATGGCTACTGCGCAAGATGCTCGCTAGAAACCGGGGCCCGTCGCTGGATTTCTTAGACGAGCACGCGACTGGTCGGTCAATCGACGATCGAGAGGAATGGCATCTACGTTTGTCCGACTCGTTTGGCTTCTAACTATGGTGCGGTCGGCATAACCCTCGTCCATGAACTTTCCCTGGCTCAATGGTGCCGGTCTGTCCATTTTTCCCGGGACGCCGTTAACCTCTGTCTTTCCGATTGGCTCGCTCTTCATTCGCCATTCGGTCCAGACCTCGATCGCCCGACCTCGCTGTCGCTGCTGTGTGGGTTCCTCCCAGGCCCCAGGTCACGTCCGCAAAGCCTCGGGTGTTTGGTGGATGTGACCTGAGGTGTTCGTGATGTTTTTAACGTATCACACTGGTGCTGAAAGTGTCGTGATCGAGCCGTGACCGTACCCGTGACCGAGCCGTGACCGAGGCTACAACGTCACCTGTGGCTGCGTTGCATGCTGCCGTGTGCGCAGTCTGTGGCGCCGCGTGCGGCGTAGGCATGATGTGCGCCGCTCGCCATCCGGCCCTTTGAAGGTTGTGCAACTCCGCGATATCGGGGAGGGAGGCCTGACGGGACCCGCGACGGAGTTTGACGGTAGCAGATTGTGACCGTGGTCCGGGCGGCGTACCTACATAGTTGGGATAACGATGCCTTCGTCTACCGTCTCCATGTGTTCGTTCTGTGAAACGGATTTTCTGCTAAGTGTTCTCTATCGGTACATATGGCGGAGTCATTTGTTACATCAAGTATGCTGCTACCGCGCACAATTTGGTGTTGCGTGCTATGGTGCACACATGTTTTGCCCATATGTTGTTATCGGACATTCCTAAAAAAAATCGGCATATTGTTTCCACAGGACACATAATTTCGAGATACTGAAACGCTGATGTTGAAGTGTTGGGGACAGTTGTTTACACTAGACTTTCTGCTTAAAATAAAATGGCACACAAACTCAGAGGCAGTCGCACGAATGTTATGACTCGCACAGAGGCTGAGAGATGTTCGTGTTTAGCTGATAAATATTTTTTACTTTCTCTCTTTTGTTTTTTCCATTAAAAAAATGAAATATGAAGCTTGGGTTTCGTATTCATTGAACGGAAAAAATGGTTTGCGTTTGCAACTTTGGTACTGCATGCATCCTAGCCTTTTTTCTTTTTCTGGTATGGTTTTTATTGATTTAAAGGAAATAGTTCACTTTCACGAAATTATTTTTTGCAACGGATTTATGATTTTTTATGTTCAAAATAATCAGCAAAGAAAATAAAACCTTTTTATAACAAAATATTATTTTCTATATTTTGATATAGGAAGAACTTTTCAGTTTCTGTAAGGCACACGCGATCCAGTATGAAAAGAGCATGGGTCCCGAAAATTCTTCAGAAACAGAGAAATTATCGCAGCCACCGGCATTTGGGCGATCTGCTCGATCTGATAATGTTCCCCTGAATGTCCTAATTGATCAGTACGAGAATTTCTCTAGAGTTCTCGTAGATAATTTCTCTAGTTTCTGAAGAATTTTCGGGACCCATGCTCTTTTCATACTGGATGGAAATATATGCAAGGCACACATCCTCAACGCAAGACACCTTTTTCGGGACGAGAAATAGAATATCTTTGCCTAGGTTGATCGTTGGGCTGTAAAAGCTCCTGATTTATGCTCGTCTCAGCCCAAGCTACGGAACTGCTATTCCAGTTCAAAACCCATGTTAAAAAGTGAACTATTTCCTTTAAAGGTAGTGTGCCAGCTTTCTTGGACCATATGGAGTTAATGACCCGGATAAGGAGAACCGGATTTTTAGAACTTATCCATACCTTCAAAACTTATGGAAACGTCTTAAATTCTTCAAATTTTTAGTACCCCAGTGCGAAATTCGCCCCGACGGGTTGTCGGTCGTACCCCAACCACATTTCACACCACTATGAACAATAAATGCACACACTAAAATCGCTATTACCGATAGGCTCATCCAATCAAGTTTCGATAAACCCGTTCATCATCATCTCCTGCGGTTTCGAACACGCCTGTTAGGTGGCTTCTGATGCTCGTCGAGGTCGGAATTTCCAAATACGCGTGGTGCGTCGGGCCGCGCGCTCTGACTTCGGCCAAGAAAAATGCGTCAGCTGATCATTGTCATTTCTGCCACTTGCGTGTGGTGTAATGGGGTCATAACTTAAGAGACGGCTGTTTCATATCAATTATTTTACATAAAATCATATTTCAAACCACAAATTAATGTTCGACAGCCAAATTTAAGAAACAATACCAATACAGGCTTACAGTTTAAGGCTCGACATTGTGTTGTCTACGATTAGACAGCTGATAACTCATTCCCGTACGTCGTATGGTCGTAACACTATAATGACCTTTGCTTATTGTCACAAGTGCGCCGCATTCGCGATTGTTGCCCGACGCCTGTTTGCAGGTGAGCCCACTACAGTTGTTATACATATCTAAAAACCGATAAACTTTTAGGCGAAAAAGGCACTATTCCAGGCCCATTTTTGATTTTTTTTGCGATATTAGGTAAAAACAGAAGCTTCTTATCCTAGGAAAAATAAAACGGGAAATCTTTCAAAGGTGGCACACTACCTTTAAACTGCGCTCCATTTATCAGGCTTGTGACGCTATGGATTCTGGCTGGATACAAATATGTTGTGTCTACACATACCAAGTAATCTTGTGCATCTTGGATCTTCCCCTATAATCCATGGCACACGTCTATGTACAGTTGACACCACGGGCCGTGAATTGCGCTGCAATGCCGATAGTTCGGGCGTCCCTTCCTGCGCCTCGCCGGCCGGGCCCTCCGGGGTCATGGAGTACATATCTGGCGATGCGTCACGGGCCGACTTTCCGACACTTTCGGCCTCTCATTGTGATCAGCTGTTGAGGGCACACCCGTGGTGTGTGCGGTGTGTCCTCCGTATGCCGTGGTCGGCGCCGCCGCCCATGGCCCGGCCGCCGCGGGGTCATTGGGTCCGTCTGGGCGGTCGCCGGCTGGGCTGCGGCGGGGAGGGGCGGCGGGCAGGTGCGCCGCTGACCGTCCCGGCGCCCTCCCTCCGCACAACGGCGCAGTTCAGACGGCCTGCGTCGTGGCCGCCGCGACACAGCTCGAAGAAGGGCGGTGTGAGAGCGCGAGACTCAGCTCCGTTTTATTCGCATAAAACAGAGCCATTGATCAGAGGTCCGGCCGCCGGCGACTCTGCGCCTTGTGGCGGCGGCGGCGGCCGGGCCCGGGCGGCGTGGCGTTTGGGCGGGGCGGGGGCGGCCCGGCTGTGCTGCCGTCGGTCGTCCCCGGCGACATCCCCGGCTGGAGTGGCCTGTCGGTGCCGGCGGCGGCGGCCACGCCATCGACGCAGCTCGCGGCCGGGCCCGGGCGGCCGGCCGGCGCCGCTAGGGTCGAGAGTGGCGTGCTCCGGCCGGCACGGCGCGGTAGTGCGTAGTAGACGGTGGCGGCCGGGCGGCTGGATGCCGGCCGGCCGGCGCGACGGCGGCGCAGTCGGCACGGACTCGGCACCGGGGTCGGTGTGGACTGGGGCGCGGTGTGCCTGCGGCGTGTGCATGTGGAGTGTGCGAGCGACGGGCGAGCGGCGTGATCGCGACACGGGACACGGCAGGGACCAGCTGACGGACCGGGCCGCCGCTGCCGCCGGCCGGTCGACCTGTAGCTAATAGCGCCGTGAGTACCCGGCGCCCCCGCCGACCCACCTGCCGGGCGGGGTATGATGTGCGTAGTTGGGCGTCGGCGGTCCCTCCCTGCCCCGGGGGGAGAGGGGCGGCGGGCGCTGACTGGGGAGCGACACCGACGGCCTGGTGACCGCCGACGCGACGGGCCGGCCGACACTCCTTTGTCTAGGTCAGGGTTAGTCTGGCCGCGTACCACGGTCAAGGTCGATAAACGGTTCAGTGATCTGTGGTGTAACCGGCCACGGTCACCGAATATTAACAGTAAACATTGACGTTTTATTTTGTTCCCTCTACTTTCACCCATTTTGATTTGCATGGACAAGGCCATGGAATAAAGACGATCAGACTACTTGAATGCGAACTCGAGAAGAGTGTCGCATTCAAGCGGCGCAAGAAATAACAACGCCAACCCTCCCGCCTTCGCTTTGCCAAATCCCCGAGCCTCTCGAGCCCGGACGCCTGCGGCTTGTGCGCCGGCCGAATCGATGCGCGGCCGTTACCGTTTTTCCCAACTACGCAGTTGCGCGGCGCGGACCCGTCAGTTGCGGCCGACCGTCTCCGGGTGGGTACTGCTCGGCGCTCAGCTGACAGAGCTGCAGCCCCACCGGCGCCGATCGGGCCCCCGGCTGAGCCGCACGCGGTCTGCCGGCTCGGGGTCCATGCCCCGACACCGCACCGCGGCTCCGCTCACCTTCGTGAGAAGGCCAGCGCGCGGTGGAAGTCGCACTTGGTGCATTATCTTTGTCTGTGTTGGCTCATGACGCAATAGCCAAGTGGCTGTACTATCGTGAGTTCTTTTTGCGTCCAAGTTATCGTCGAAGATCCTTTATCTCTTGTGAGTGTCTGGAGTTTTGTGTCCCCTCATGGGATTAAGTCAAGTTACACATCAGATTACTTCACCTATGACAGGAGCGCAATCCAATCCCATTTCCTGCTTGCCTTGCTATATATGCGCTAGCAATGCTTGCATGAAATTGCGCTGCAATGCCGATAGTTCGGGTGTCCCCTCCTAAGTAAATGCCGCCTACTCCTATGCTAGATATGTCGAATTAGCTGACTTGTACTACATCTTCATACAATTTCAAGCATGAGCCCGTCCATATAAACACAGGCCTGAGATCTGTGTTTCAACAGACCATTCCGTTGGCGCCCGGCCGGCACTGTAGCGCTGCTGGGTGCCCTGTAATGAGGCGTTACTAACTGCGCACAGTGCCGGCGCGACGAGCAGCGGCGCGGCGCAACGTGCCAGTCGGCAGTCGCGTCACCGGCAGCTGGCGCACCGGCAGACGGGAAGGGAAGGGTTAGAAAGGGTGGCAATGGGCCGGAGGGAGGGGTAGAGAAGGGATAGACGGGAGGGTATAGAAAGGATGGATGAGACTAAACGGGAGACGTAGATGATTGACAGACGGGACAGAACGACACAGGACGGAAGAAGTAGGGAAAGGACGGATTACGCGACTGACTAAAGCGAAGACGACTGCAGAAGTAAGGAAGGGTTCCAACATTCCTTACCCCTGACCTGTCACGGGTGCCACTCCCCCCCCCCCCCCCGTCGCGCCGGTGTCAGCTGTGAGGGGTCCGACTGCAGCGCCCCCATTCTAACATACGGCATCAGCTAAGCAGGCATCCTCAATACACCTTGGGCCGTGGCCGAGTAAGCCTCAGCTAGCACCGCGTCGGGGCTTCATTATCGGTACAGCCATTAGTGATAAGATTATCCCCATTCATTGTGCAATGCGACCAATGTGGTGTGGTCAGAGCGCTCAGCTGATGAGCGGGTGAATGGGTTACAACAGCTTATGGCTCGGCTGTGTACGTAACTGAACAAGAACACCCTTTCCCACTTAACACCACTCCAACTCCAAATAGAAGTAAAGATGCTGGTTATAGTAGAATGGAACGGGATGGGAAAGGACATATGATACGGATTACGTTACGGATGCAGGACACATAATACTTAATAGGTAAGATGATGATGACTGGCCCTTACCTTTCCCTTGTAGCCGTGGAAAAGGCCGTTAGAACACTTGTTTGCGTGGTGTTACAATTGCTAAATGTTAAACTTTTCAAGGTACAACATTGTGGGTTTGTTCATTGGCATGTGTACCTTGAGTAGGCACTGTGGCTTGTGCATTTTCATGCGGTCCTTGTGTAGGTGTTGACGTACCGTTCCAGTACAGTGTCGTTGTCACAGACTGACCGACTGTTGTTGGTTGTTTGTTCCAGTCGGGAGGCGACTCGTTGGGAGCCAAGAAGGGCGCTCGACGACCCAAGGAGATGAGGGTTAAGCTTGGTACGTTTCACCCGTACAATCAGCGCTGCCGTTGCGACTGGATTTGATGAGCTGGCACTCTCTCTAATGTGCGCACTGCGCAGCTCTGTTGTCTGTTGTGTAGTTCTCTGTTGTTAGCACACTCACGCTGTAATTATATCTGATGAGTTCCTAGTAGTTGAAGTCCATAACTGCGAAGTACGAGTAAGTAAATCTTGTCGATGCATTTCGTGCCGCGATATTCTGCGCCGCTCAGTGTAATTGTCTGAATAGTTTGGTCTTCCGTGAGCTGGCTCGGATATGGAAGCCTGATCAGGAACTGCGCAGAATGTGATGTATCCCTTTGAACCTCAGTGTCCTACCAATGACACTCTTTCCAGCGTCGCAGTGCATTTGATTCAGCTTCAGCCCAACTGCAAAGAAGTGGCTCTCGCAGGGCGTGGACACCGATGTCACACTGCTCTCTATCTCTCTCCCTCCCTCTCTCCCTCATGCAGAGCGGTCCAGGCAGAGCGCGCGCGAGTGCCGATGTCACACTGCTCTCTGACTCTCTCCCTCCCTCTCTCCCTCATGCAGAGCGGTCGAGGCAGAGCGCGCGCGAGTGCCGTGCGAGGAAGAAGCTGCGTTACCAATACCTGGAGGAGGTCGTTCGTACCCGCGAGCAGGCCAACTTACTGCTGCGGAAGGAGCTCGAACAGGTCAGTGGAGTGTGCGACCAGTGGCAGGCTGGTAGAGATGTGGACGACAGAGGAGAAATGTGAGCTATAAACAACGCCGATAACGACCTGGGGTGCTAGTATGTCATATGATGTGGCATATGTGGGTTTGGAAGGTTAGGTTCGTACATTGAGACACGTTTTCAGCCCATTGCGGTGGTATGGTCGGAGTATGCCTCTTTTACGGTTGTCGGTGATCGTTGAGGAGCTGGTGCAGAAAGGTTTCATCGTTTAGTGAACTTCTGGCGGCATTGTGCTCTCCTGAATTTAGGAAAACAATATTGCCTGGCAATATACGCCTGGTCGATAGCGGGCGTGAGGCTTAACCAGGGCTAGGTAGTGGACCGCTATTCTGTGGGGCTCGAAATCTGGCTGTGGGGCTGCTGGCTTTGTCACGGTCCCGCGTTTCTGATCTGAATTAAATTGGTCGATAATGGCAACATCCTCAAAACTATGCTATCAATCGCTGCGATCGGCGATTTGGTGATTTAATTAACGTTTGATCGACGTTCAGATAAGTGGAACCGCTACCAATCATACCGGGAGGGTTTGGCTGAAGCTGTCAATGCCCGTGATGCGCCAGGCGTTTGCTCTAGTTTTCTCCATGTCATAATACGCCGTTGATTCACTCAATGTGCTGTCGGCACGTATTCAATGTCGCCGTCCTCATGTCGACCTCCTGTATACCTCATAGGTCATAGTTTCTGAAACAGGCTGTCGGTCCATGAGCCGCGCTCTCGAGATAGCTCTCCTCCAGCCGACCATCATCATATCACCCGCGGTGATCAGATCATGTGGCAATGATTGATATTCTGAGAAACCCCCGCTACTGAGCGGGTAATGGCTGTCAGGTGGAGATGTACTCGTCGTGCCGTCACTGGTCTATGGAGACGTGTGTTTGTCATGAAGATACGTGCCTCCGTCTCTGCGGGGCGTCTCTATAGTGTTCAGGGTGTGGTACGGGACAATACTGGACTACACTCGTCCTCAAATGCTGACAGTAAACTGGAAATAGTGTATATGTACCGTAATTGGTGCACACAGATGTCGGCTCGTTGACCCGCCCCATCGGCAGCCGTCACATAAACCAACCGTCTCGCAAAAGGGACCATTCATCCCATGGGTCATTGCCTGTGTGAACGCAATGACTGTGGCTAAGACCTCATAGTGGTATGCTTTAATTTCCACAGTTAATATGCGTAAATGCCACATGACCTTGTTTTAGTTGTAAATACCGCCTGACCTTGTTTGGGTTGACGTTTTTTTGCGAGAGTTCTTGTATTATGAAACAGACATGATGTGGTGTTAGTGTATGTGTTTTATGGGGACACTGTACAATACTCTATGCCATGATACACGAATGATTTGAAAGTAAAAAACGGTTTGAAACTCAGGACATCACATTGACTATATTATTATGCGTGCTAGCGCTCAAACGGCGGAATTATCAAAGTCACCCCTTGGTCTGATCATGCGACATGCTCTTGCCTTTATTGTGTCGCATTTGGGATAGTTCCCAGGATTAATCCGATTTCTGTTCTTTGACCATCACTCATCAGACATCACCAGTAACTATACCGTATCTTTTTCAGTATTTAAAATGGAACCAGGAGTTGGATGAGGGCCGCGTACCAGAAGGCCTGAAGAAACTGGTGGAAGAGGACCAGTTACAACAACAGCAACAGCAGCAACAGCAACAACAACAGCAGCAACAACAGCAGCAACAGCAACAACAGCAGCAGCAGTTGCAATACTCGCAGCAGCAACAGTAGACCCAGCCGACCCGGCGGGAGCTCCGGTAAGACGCCGGAGATGGTCGTACCCTGCGCGTCGCTGTCTGTCGGGATTTTAGCCCCAACGCACTGCTGCGGGGTCGAAGGTCTTGAGCTAGGAGTATGCCGAGGGCGCGGCGGGCGGCGGCCGCAGAGGTATGGCCAAGGAGACTGGTCAATGGGCGTGAGTCTGTCACTGAACTGGGTCTGCTGGTCGGCATCTGTCGGTAGGCTGGGTCTGCCGGTGGGCGCGGGTCTGCGGCCAGTGCGGCGTGGGTCTGTTACATGGCACGGTCTGCCAGTAAGCTGGGTCGACCTGTAGGCCGGGTCTACCGATAGGCTGGGTCTGCTGGTAGGCTGAGTCTACCGATAGGTCGGGTCGGCCGGTCGGCGGGGTTTGATCTGCCGGTGACCACCGGGTCTGCCGGTGGTCACGAGTCTGTCTGGTCTGGTCTGCCGTTGGGCCGATTCTGTCGGTGGGCTGGTCGGCTGACAGGGCTCGTGAACCATCCCCGCCGGCTGACTCGGGCATTGGCCGACCGGCACGGCAGCGGTGGCGGCTGTTCTGTGAGATCGTTGTATGGACGTTAGAGTAGAAGGTGAGCATGGTTGTCCTGCTGTGGGTCAGAAGACGTGTAGGAGAGGCGGCACCAGGGCCGCCGCGCTGCGTACCGGGTAATCGCGCGTAAGTTAAGGACGAGCGCTGTGCAAGTGTTTTGATGGCAGAGACTTTATGTGCGATGTGCAATGTAAGGCCGCGGTTCTGGGAGATTTGAGAGACGTTCGTAACGGTGATATTGATAAGATTGCTGTTGGCGTGCCCGCTTGGCTGCACGCTTCAGAACCTGGTGTTAGACGCTGTGATCGAAAGACAGCACGCGCGTATTTGTTGTGAACCTTCTCGGCTGCTTCGCTGGACTGGAAGGCTATCGCTTGGATAAGTTTATTTCAGAAACGTTGACGTATTGGCAACACAAAGGCGCCGGATATATGTTTGACGTAGGGCTGTAACAATATATTTGACCAAGCCCGAAACATTGTTTGACCGAGCTCTGACTCAGTTTTTAATTTAAAAATTGTTTATCCTTTGATTCACCGAGTAGCTCTTGCAGGGTTAACTGAAAACGGTCGTAAAATCGATTAGTCGGCTTAGTGCTTGGGATCCTCGAGCCTTTGTGCCTTTCTGGGTCCGTGAACTGGAGCGTTTCCTCGGTTTAGCTAGCACTCGTTCCACACGAAATGAATCGGGCTTTCTACAGAAACACCACTGAAAGACTCTCTTTGACGGTTGACCATTTGTTATCGCCTTTGGGCATTTCTGTAACCATAGGTCACCAGCCTTATGTCTGCTTGGTCGGTTTCACTGGATGGTATGGATTTCTGACTTTTCTGATCTTCTATCTTTCTTTAGTAGCAAGTATCGTAGAATTTTACGAATCTTTAAAGTTAAAACTGGGTTTTATCATCATGGAATGGTGTATTGATATCGCAAGAATTGGCACAGCTTCAACACTCAATAAACCTATGTACACACTCATGACACTCATCACATACAGGGTGTCCCATAAGTTCGTTCTCACCTTTTATTTGCATGTAACACATAGTACATTGCGTTTTGATATGTTTATAACCCCTCAATGTGCTCCCCATTTCATAAGCAAACACATGAATACATGCTGCGACATGCCAACCGGCATGTTTGGCAGCATAGCAGGCTTGAAGTTAGCCCAGACTGACTTGGCATGCGCCGTGAGCTCCTCAATGCTGGAACACCGCTTCGCTTCGACGAGCCTCGATTTCAATATTCCCAACACATTTTTATGAAATTTGGATCTGATGAGTTGCCTGGGATGTGATCTTGCCACACACGCCTATCACAGTCTCCTGGCACTGCTTTTATGCTTTGCTTGACCTCTGCACTGATGCACTGTCTTGCTTGAAGATGGGCCTACGACCTCCCGGATGCCATTTTCTACTAAACAAATGTGGTCATACTTGCGGTTCAAGTTAAGCTAGAAAGCTGAAACTCCTAGATCTTCTTGGAGAAGCATTCTGCGTCCCAAGACTGTTTCTGGAGCATCATTCGCAACGTGATCAGTGTCTGGACGCATATTACCCCACATTACCGTGACCCTGGCCTTTTGCATAGGAATAAAGCTGGATGACACAAAGGCCTTTTCCGTCGCCCATATCAGTAGGCGGAACTATGGTCAAGCGTACCCATTTTCGGGAACGCATTTTCGTTCCCATGTTTGGGAACGATAAACCCAAATATGGGAACGCCATGTAGGCATTATTTAAAACAAGAAAAAGAACCGTTAAATGACGTCCAAAAAATATAAAACGATCGTGAACCGCCTGATATTTGTCTCAATATTGTTGGGAAAGAGTTTGATATTGTAAGGCCCATCGTAGTTTCAAATCGTTCCCCTATTTCTAAAGCAGTCCATCATCCGGGCCGCGAGCCCAAATTTGGGAACGCTCTCGTACACTGGCGCTGCAAGCGTTCCTTATTATGGGAACGGCGTACCCAAAATTGGGAACGATTTCACCGACGCCTTTCAGGGGCTCTTTTCATTAACAAGCATCACGTCCAACGCCGCAAATTATTGTTAACGCAACAATCATCAGATGACCTTTCCGGCAAGACCGTCGCATGTTTCGCCCGGTCTTCTGCGCTTTTATTCCCGTCGATCTCGCAGCGGGCACGCCCCCCTCTGCAGGATTACGTAATTCACAACGCTCAGCGATGTTCAACAAGGTCTTCCATACCTATATCCACCGTCCGCGCTGAGGGTGGAGACATGTCAAGCACCTGTTTGTTTATCACCGATAGTTGACGAGTACAAGGAAGTATCCAAAAATGGGAACGCTGAATATGTTACACCCTCAAAACACCTAGTCCCAATGAAAATCTAGTTTTTTCCTTTCTTGATGAGTGTAAGTGGCAAAAGGCCTGGTAGGATGGGCACGAGGAATTATCGAAATCAGCATAAAAATTATAAATAAGGCACAAAGAGCGAGCTATATAAGAGAAATTCCCCCAAAACGATCACGCTTAGAAACACGGAAGACAAAAACCACGCTCATGACGCTCCTTATAAAACAACTCTAAACAGCTAGCATCCAAATAAAATATGTCTTTCCGGGATGATAAAATACAGCTGGATAATTTTCAACCGCTTAAACTGAGTTTACAACAGTAGCTCGGTAAATTCGCTCACGTTCCACGCGGTCGTCCGCCCCGACACAAAAGTCAACAATATTACCTCGGGACCGTCCGCGTCTTCGCTTGCATTTGTCAGCATCTGGTGTCGATAGTATGAAAGTTCATAACCAGGCGAAAATTATTATACTTTACCTCAAACTGAAAAATGCTTCATTTTCCTTAAAATTGCATGTTAAGTGTCGTATAACCCATATTTCCACCATTCTGTCATTTTCAAAAAATCATTAAAAATATCATTCCACGGTCAATTTCCTTGTTCCACGGTCAGATTAAAGATAACTTTATGGAGATTTAGTAGACACTTAAATCAGCGTGCACTTTTTTGAGACGTGATGCACTTTTGAGTTTTAGTGGGAGAACGGCCGAAAAATTGCCTTCCGTTCTCATAAATGGGAACGCCCGTTCCCATATTTGGGAACTCCGTTCCCAAAAATGGGAACGTTCCTATATTTGGGTACTCATGACCATAGTTCCGCCTACTGATATGGGACCGTTTTGGGGTTTGGACGGGTGTTTTATCTCGAGCACGGACTAGGTAGTCCAGATGACCACATTGATGTCATCGACCAATCAGTTTTTTTTTAGCCTCAGGCATAACGAAACACATGTTTGGCCATTTTAAGACGTTTTTGACTGTTTTGAGCCCTCCGGTAAGTAGAGCTTAAGTCACCTTGAGTTAGGTATCCCGAGATAATACTCTTAGACAGCTGGTAATACATCCTGAAAAGCCTGTTTACCAACTTTCTAACGCTAAGACCTTTTTGACGGCCATTTAGGCGCCACACAGTTTTGGCCACATGGCTCACTCGTGAAAGCTGACAAAAGAGAGCATAAACTTGCAGCGATTGACTCCCGACAAATCATCGGCGTCACTTGTTGACTGTGCGTCCAGTTAGCGACAGACATTGGCTACATACTGGATGGCCTCAATCACCCTCAACCGTCGTGAATGGCCCAGTGCGGTCTAAATACCGAGACGTTCCCGTATCAGAGACCTCTATGTTGCGGCGTAAGCCGTCTCCAAAGGAAGTGAACTCTCTGGCAAAGAATATTTTGTCTAGACGAATTAGTTACCGTGGAGCACATTCACAGTTGCCATGGCAACCCCAAAAGCTCAGTTACAAAATTAATTAAGCGTGGCTTTAAATAAGAGAGCCTCTTAAAGAAAAATTTAGGTGAGAAGGAACTTATGGGACACCCTGTACATAATACCCTCGGCAGCACAGGCACCACACGGTGATTGGAAGACTGGCCGCGGCCCTTGGCGGTGCCCTGCTGGGGCAAAGGCAAGTGCGGCCGCCCCGACGGCCGCGCAAAGCTCAACGAATCGGAATGTGCTCAGAATATCGATGTGTTGTGCAAAATAGGTCAGCTTAAAGACAGCGTATAAGGAAGACTGTGAGCAAACGAGAGGCTCGAGAGATTCAGACATTCTCCGACCCCAGAGCCGAACCAGCCGGCCGCCAGCAGTCTGACCAAGCCTGGAAAATACTTTGGCATACGCTGCTTGTTACATAGGTATAATATCGTCTACACTCGTACATTTCTCATTACTGTATATGTGCGGTCACTTCGTGTGCAAATGCTTCGCAGTGGCGTCCGCTTTGTCCCTGCGACGCGTCTATGATGAGTTGGAAACGACACACATGATCATAAACACTTCGAGATTCGGACACTTCACCCACACCAGCGAATAGCCGTGTCTGGTCCCGTTTAAACATACATTTCACATGGTCCCGCTGGTCCACCCACTTAAAATACCCGACCACGACCCACCGCATAAAAGGCACGCGGGCTGAGCATCACCGACGCTGCAGCCCGAATAAGTTCGATCACGAATTCACTCACACTGAACCCACTGCGCGCCCTGCTGACTGGGCATGGGCGCCGTCTGTGACTGCGGCGGGCGCCCCGCTCGCGGCGGGCGCCCTGTGACTGGGACGGTGACTAGTGACGCCCCGGCGCCGACCCTCGGCTCACAGCCCCTCTGTCTGTCCGTCTGTCTGTCTGTCTGTCACACCAGCGGTCGCCGGCGCTAACACCAGGACGTCTTTCCCGGATCGACATCGATGGCGACGCCGCTGATTTGTGACAGAAGACTGGCCACGCTATGACGAGGGTCCAGCTCGGCGGCGGCGGCGAACGAGAATTGAATGTCGTCGACGGAGGCGCCAGCCGCCCCCGCCCCGGCCGCCGCCCCCGCCCCCGCCGGGACTGAACTGCAGGACGGACCGGCGCCGCCTGAGGACCCCGAGGACAGTGCGCTGAGAGAGCTGGCTGGCAGCGCGCTGAGAGAGCTCGCCGGTAGTGCACCCAGAGAGCTCGCCGGCAGCGGACCCGCCAGCGTGCAGTTCTGGTAGCTGTGAGGTGCTGCAGCCCCACCCACCGCCGCTGCCGGCTCTGCCGCCCCCATGACGCTCCGGACAGCAGCGGTGGGGGCGGGCGGTTCGCCGGTGGGCACCTCGTACCCAGAGCTGCTGTCGTGGCGCAGCTGCAGGTAGCTGTGCCGGTGCGGCAGCCGCAGGCGCGCCCGGCTCGGCAGCGTGGCCTGCGCCGCTGACGAGTCGCTGAACACGGAGTCGTCGTCGCCGTCAGCTAGCAGGAACGAGCTGTCGCGACCGCTGTTGGCGCTCGAGCTGCGCCTCCAACCGCCGCCTGACGGAGGAAGATGAGAGATTAGAGGCGGGTAGGTGGTGTCTGGGGAAGAGTTTTACCCAAGCCCAGAAAATGGGAGGTGAGCTAACACATTATAGTTGCAAACCCATCCGTTAATGAGTGAAAGGGACGTAGTTGCTTGTAGACGGAATCCACCAATTAGAGGTGGAATACAATACATTCATCTCTTTTCAAAGCATTAGTGAACAACGGACCAGCTCGAAGATAAGTGAACCATTGACCAACAAACACGCACACGACACACTCCGGTTATTGAGAGGCGGAAACGTTACTCAGCAGAGGCGAGAGGTGAGCACACTTACCGGTAGCTTCAACCTCCTCTCCATCGGCCGTGTAGGCGCTGTTATCGAACGCAGCTGAGTGGGACAAAGAGTAGCTAGAGTCAGCAGAGCCGGACGGACGGACAGCAGCAGAATGGACAGAAGTTAACGTACAGAGCCAGCAGAGGGGCATCAGCCGAGACAGGCGGACATACCAAGATTAACAGACATACCAGACGAAATTAGTACACGTGTGTGAGATGCACGGGCCATCAAATGTACACAGTTATATGCCAATAATAGGATTTACCATTCCTGCTCAATAATGAGCGTCAGTCAAACAGACCCTTGCAATATCGTTCTCGTATTAACATTCATTCCACATGCGTTCCAGGCAAATATCATATTCCTGCCTGAACAAACGTTATCTGCATAACAACTCTTCCACAAATAAAGACGCCTGAACTCATATCTCCGTGCAGGGATGCGAAATCATTCATCGGACGTGGCACTAGGGTACGTCGTTCGTGGCAGTCGTACTCACCGGGTGTTCGGGCGTACTGGGCGTTGTGCACGGTCATTCCGGTCTGCACGAGCCCTGGTGCCTGGCCGAGGGCGGCCACCTGAGTCTGCTGCAGACATTGGAGGCAGTGCGCGAAACTGGGCCGGTCCTCGGGATCGTACTCCCAGCACTGCTGCATCAGGTCGTACCTGCCGGGTGGAGGGGACAGGGCGTCAGTGGATGGATGAAGAGCCTCGCAGTGGTCAGAGAAGTGAATGATGAATGTTAACCTGTTCTTAGATGAGGGGAGCTCAATGATAGCCATTGGAATGCGTGCATGGGTCCCTGAGTTGCAAATATGGAGAGCGTATGGCCGGGTATGTACGAACAGCTACGCTGATGACTGGAGTAGTTACGCTACTAGGCTGCAAATGACCAGTCGCTGACCACCCAACGCTTCCTGCCCTAGCTCCACCTTAACTCCTCGGGCCTAACCAACCCGCTCAGCCCCAACCAACCCCCGGCGTCACTCACAGCAGCTGGGGGCAGCGGTCCGGTCGGCTGAGCGTGCCGCCCTCACGGACATACTGCAGCACCTCCAGGTTGGTACGGGCCGGGTACGGCTGCTGGCCCTTGGTCATCACCTCCCAGAGAAGCACGCCGAACGCCCAGACGTCCGACTGACTGGCGAACACGCCGTCAATCAGTGACTCTGGAGACATCCACCTGGCGGAGGAGGGAGGAACTACGGTCAGACATCCACTTGGCGGCTGGATCAGGAACTTCAATCGCACAGGTACTTAATCGTGCGCGGGCATCTGTGTAACTTTGCGTCCTCACATGTAAAACTCATTTGTGTGCTCCCTTATCCTGGTCCTCACCTGACAGGCAGTAGACCCTCGCCCTCCTTTCTGTAGTAGTCGTTCTTGTAGATGTCCCTGGCGAGTCCGAAGTCTCCAATTTTCACGATGCGTCTGTGCGGCTCGCTGCTGGTGACCAGGCAGTTGCGGGCAGCCAGGTCCCGGTGGACAAAGTGCAGCTGCTCCAGGTACTGGCAGCCACGCGCTACGTCCACACACATCTGTAGCTGGTCGTTCAGCGACAGGATCGGAGCCTGCAGAAGAGAAGCGGTAAAGTGAGTAATCGTGGGCTCGATCGACGGGAACGCACTGCGCACTATCTGAGCAAAGTTGACACATGGCTGAGGCGTGAGGACTTTACCAATGGCATCACGTGTTACATACAGCTCAGCGGCATCACCAACAATTTGAGCATCTGATCAAAATCCTTAGACGTTTAATCGTCACGGATAGTTCGGTTGTGTCGTCTTACCCCGTCGGAGTCGGTGCCTCGGTTGGCGCGCAGGTAGCTGAGCAGGTCACCGCCCTCCATCAGCTCCAGAAGCAGGAAGTACGGGTCGTTATCCAGACACACGCCCAGCAGAGAGATGATGTGCTTGTGCTTGAAGTTGCTCATCAGCTGCGCCTCTTTCAGGAACTCGAGTTTCTCTTCGTCCTTAGCTCCTTTCGCGAGTGTCTGGAAACGACAAATGTCCACGGTAAAAAGTAGACGACAGAGGATGCCAGGCTGACCCTCAAGTGATTTGCATTTAGACAGTCGTTTTGAAATACGCTATTTGATACAAAACATTAAACAAACGAAAACAAGGAATAGCATGTCCCCTCCTTCTCCCAAGACTACTGTCTACTTTACTACTCCACCCACAGCTTCCTATCCCTCCCACTCCCACGCTCTTCTCACCTTGATCGCAACCCTGACTCCGTCTTCATCCTCCTCCCTGCCAGGTAGCTGCTGCGCCAGGCCCTCGTACACCTCGCCGAACGCCCCCTTGCCGAGGAACTTGGTCAGCGTGATGTGCTCGCGGCGCACGCGCGGCAGACTGGCTGCGTCCTCAGCATCAGCGAACGGCGGCGCGTACAGAGTGTTGTTCTGGCGCACAAAGTGAGCCGGGATCTCGCGGAGCTGCGCTAGCTCCAGGTCGTGGGGGAGCTGGTCTGGCGAGCGGGGTGCCTTCTTGTCCTCGGGACGGTGACGGAAACCTGGAGAGGTGGAGACGTGGTGGTCAAGAGCATGGTTATCAATGCAGTGCTAACTAATCGCTGGGCTCACTGGGGCTATTAGTGGAGAAGTTTTTTGAGGAAAGTTGAACACGCTCTCTGTAAGTGTGGTCAAATACAGTAGTCCTCTAACTTTGTTGGGGCTAATTAGCACGTCCCTTAGCGCCTGATCGTTCACATATACCATACCGACTTTCTCTACCATAGAGGAGTTTCAGGGTAATCACCATAAAGGTAGTTGATCTCACACATTATCAAGTCAGCCTCAGCTGATCAGTCACGCGCCCATTCCCGGCCCACTTACGCAGCACCAGGTAGACGATGGCGATGATGATGACGAGGCAGGCGGCGCTGATGACGCCCCCGACGATGACGGGCGTGTCGGACCGCGGAGCCGTCAGCGGCAGACTCTCCAGGTGGTGCGGCAGAGACGGGGCGCTGTACGAGCTCCAGCCGTGGGTGTTGTGCGCCCGAGCCCGGAACCGGTAGTTGGGAGACGGGTCCAGACCGTCAATAATCCATGATGGGTCTGTGGGAGGGGAAAGGAGCGGGCGGTCAGTGAGGCGCTTCTTTGGAGCGGTGCTGAAAAGAGCGCAAGGGAAAACTACTGCAAGTAGCGAAGTTTATCTGCGGAGTTTCCAGAAACGCCGGCCTAAAATGTGTTTGCCTTTCAACGAAGTTACCAACCAAAACGTTGAACTGAAACGCGCTTGTGAAACCGTCGCGAAGCGCAAATCAACTTAGCATATAGGTACGCTTCAGTCACTTGTTATTCTTTGCCGAGTTTAAATACACTGAGCTGAAAGTCAAACAATTACACAAAGTCGCATTCTCGAAATAGCCAGCTCTATCTGATGGCCATCATATACCCAATCCTCCCGATTCAGTGAGTTTGATTCCCAAGCATTATTGTTATCTGATCTGTGTGACCCGCACATAGCTTTTCACCTACTAGCCTCCGCGACCCAACCTCATGACCAACTCATAATGGTTTTGACCCCGTCACCTCTCCTCCCTGGGATCGTCCCCTGCACCCTTCCGTCCCCGACCGTCGTTCCGTCGCTCACCTGCGCCGGTGTAGACAAGTCTCCAGCCCGAACCGTCGTCGTCCATCCCGGAAGCGTCGCGTCGGGCGCGACGTGCCTCCGACTCGACCTCCAGCTCGTAGCGGTCGATTTCTGCACCGTTATCGTCGGGAGGTGCCCAGCTAACCTGGTAAAGGGAGTTGGCCAGCGGCTGGACCTCGGGCGCAGCCGGCTGGTCCGGCCGGCCAGCTGGAAAGGCAGGAGAGATACTGTCAGCGGATAGGGTAATTGTTAGAAATACAGAACTGTCAGAAGTCAGAACTCATCTAGTTAAACGCTCCAGAGCCTCAAACCTATCAACCCGCTAGAAAGACAGGGAGATATTAAAGGATATAGTAAATTAATTGTTAGGAGGCAGAACTGTCGCAACTCATCTATTTAGCTATGCCCTCCCGAGGCAATCGAACCTGCCGACTCACTGAAAAAAAAACATGAGGGATAATGTCCGGGTAGAATACCGGTAGACACAACTGTCAAGTGTCAGAACTCGTTGTAGTTCAGCTCTCCCGAGACCACCCGACCCAGTCTCCATCCTGCTCACCTGCAGTAGTGAATACAAAGTTCTCCCCGGCCGCCGGCACGACAAACGGCTGTCCCGAGCTGAACACCAGCTGCAGTCGGAACCGGTACTGCGAGTTGGCCTGCAGCTGCCCAGCCACGAACAGCTGCAGCGGCTGCTGGGAGCCGGGCTCGGCCAGAGTGGCGTTCATCCAGTCACCCCCGGCGGCAGGACGGTACTGCACCCAGCTCCTGGAGAGGTCAGAGAGGTTAGCAGTCAGATACAGCGTCTCACACTTCCTGATATAGGATGACCCTAAGCAGCACTTCTGGGAATGTTAGACGGCATGGATTAAAGGAACATGCGCAGATCCTTTCACGGGGTGGTATTGAATTATGGAGACACCAGAGGTCAAAGTTCAGGTAATGCACGCCAAAGTCGCATATAATTCAGGGATTTCAAGTGACAGCTCCTACAGCGCAAATCGCTGGACTGAGATCCCCAGACAATCGAGGTAATACGCTCTGTCACCCACCGGGGACCCATATCACGCTAAATCATTCCTGCTCGGAAGCTGCAGCTTCGCAGTTCCACATCAGGTGGACGGCCATTGCAATATGTGTCAGGTTACTGCAGCCACTGCACTGGAGGATGGGTCACTGCGTACTAGCACTGGGGTTAGAGTCCATGCACTGGAGCCTACACCCCGTACCCGTCCCAACTCCAACTGCCACTATACTGGCTGAATAGACAATGTCGAATATGCCGTCTTAAAATAACCTTGAAGCCTTCCATAGATTATTAATCAACCATCTTTACCATCCGCAGACTATCTATAAACCATCCGCAGACCATACATAAACCATCCGCATAAACCATCCACAGACCACCCAGCCCTCTCCCGCGGACCGCGTCACTCACCAGTGAACGGTACCATCCCCGGGCCGCGGCCAGCCGACGGTCAGGCTGGTGACGTTAGCCTGCTGTAGACTGAGCGGCGCTGGGTACGGGTAGGTGGTGGCCACTACCAGACTACTGTTGGAGTCGGCACTGCCGTCCGACGACAGCGCGCTCACCTGTGGAGGAGGATCGTATCGGTCATATGAGGTCACAAGGGGTCACAAAAGGTCACATGAGATCAAAAGTGTTCACATGAAGCTACAGTGTTATTCAAGGGTCACATGAGGTCACACGAGGTTACAAAAGGTCACATGAAGTTACAAGAGGTCACAGGGGGTCATACGCGTTCACATGAAGTCGTATGAGGCATGAGCTCATTCGAGGATACACCACAACAAAGGGTCTAATGGAGCCGATACGAGGTTGCAATTAAACGTGCACGGGACAAACGAATACCGCGCTCATGAGAGCCATGAATAGCAATGTGTGTATGTATGTACACAAATACATATAACTCCACCACGCTCACGCACCCGGCACCACACTGCCTTCTCGTTATTACTCACCCAGATCTGGTACTCTGTGGCGGCCGTCAGGTCCTTCAGCAGGAAGCGGAAGCGGCCCTGCGGCGCGTCGTCGGGCCGGTCGCCACCGGTCGGCTCCGGACCGAAGGCCCGCAGGCTGCTGGTGGCTCCCTCAATGCGCCAGTGAACCTGATAGCTGAGTCGGTCTCCAGAGGAGAGAGGCGGCAGCCAGCCGACCTCTATCTCCCCGGGGGAGAGCGGACGGGCAGAGACGTCACGCGGCTCCGTCGGCGCTGGAGAGAGGGGGAGAGAGGAGGTCAGTCGGGGGTACAGGTGACGTACGGCGAGAGGTATGTCAGACAAGGGATGGGTATGTCAGAAGGGGGAGGGACTGGCTAGAAAGGAGATGAAAACAAGTCAGACAGAAAGGCAGGTCTTCAGGGTTATCAGAAACACAGGAGAAAAATCACAGAGGGGGCAGATCAGACAGTGGTGCTTAAGTCTGACAGAAAGGACAAATCAGACAAGGTCACCGGAAACACACGAGGAAAGGTCAGACTGAGTTGCGGGATATGTCAGAAAGGGTTACCGAGAACGGCTCGGTCACGGGGCTCATACGCCAACCAGCCGATCCGATAAATGTAACAATTTATAGCCCCTATTACCTCCGATGAAAGGTTAAACGGATCGACACTGAGCCACAATGATTGCCTATTTCCGGCGTCCATGACACGACATGAAACAGAGCCGCTTCACATAGTGTCACCCCATATAATGCGGGTGGCACTGCCCACTGGGACCACATTTGGCCGAAGGATCAATGGGAAATATACTGACCCGGCGCCGTGGTTCGGACGATGATACTGGTGTTGGACGGCAGCTCGATGCCGAGCAGCTCAGAGTAATAGTTGGACACGGAGACGTGCACCGTGTAGGCCGTCAGGCTGGTCAGGCCCGTCAGCTGAGTGCGGTTACTGACAGACGTCTGAGGGGAGAGAGAGGACAGCGGGAGGTCATGGCATGTAGGCCGAGTCGAGGTGGGACAAGTCTTCTAGCTGTAAATGTGGAGATATTCATGTGAACAGAGTTGGTAAATTAACACTTTAAAAACCTCATGCGAAACCTCAAACAAAATTTTACGAGTAGCTTAATGTTTAGTGCCACCACGAACGTAAAGCAGTGCCGAAGTGCCGTACACTTCTGTCTTCAAAAGACCAAACAAACTGTTACTCAAAGCAGGTTGGTGGAGTGGCTTAGATTATTTCGGCTTAGCAGAAAAACTGTTTCGTTCAGCCCCCGCTCACCATATTCTGGCAGAATCGCAGCTCGTCCCGACACCGTTCTTTCTCGGCGTTCGACCCGTAGTGCAGCGTGTACCGCACGGCCGCTGCGGACACCGCCCCGCACTCGGCCGGCGGGGACCGGGGAGACATCTGCAGGTCGACCGTCGAGGCTGTGCTGTGGGTGTCGGTGGTGCGGCCGGCGGGAGGACCGGGCAGCAGGCAGCGCACGGAGGGATAACGCTGCTGCCGGCCGTCCAGCGGCCACAGACCGCCCACAGAGGCGCCCCAGTACACCTGGCGCCGGCCGGACGAGCCCAGACGCTGCGAGTAGACTGGTGAGCCAGTGTCCTCGTCCGAACTCGAGTTGAAGATGGAGTTGGAGATGGAGTGAGTGGTGTTGGGCGACCAGAATAACGTGTCCTCTGACAGGGCCATGGAGATAACTGTAAATGAACAACAGCTATGTCAGCAGGGGCTCCGCCACAGGGGGGGTCGCGGGGGTCCGGACCCCCTCAATAATTTACCTGGGGGGTACAGTACCCCCCAATATTTCAGGTACCTATAAGCTTGTTTTCGCGTAGAAATGACTAAATCATTCACTATATTGTAACGCTCTTGAGAGGCTTATATCTCAGCAACCGCTGGACCGATTGGCCTGCTGTCTTTTTTGTTGGGTAGCCCCATCCCTACTACCCCGTAATTGACTACTTTTGATACATCTCAGTGACCGTCGTGGCACGTGCCACGTGAAAAGTCAAGGATGTTCAAGATGTATTGCAAAAGTAGTGATTTTGAGAGGCTCATATCTCAGCAGCCGCTTGGGAGATTGACTTGCGGTAATTTTTGTAGGGTAGCAGCATCCCTTCTACCCAAAATAGGATACTCTCGATGCATGTGGGTCACCCCCAGCGCACGTGCAAAATACAACAATAAGAGGTGCCAAATTTATTCCCATTTCAGTAACTCGGTAATTACTGGTGCGATTTCGCTGAAACTTGGCATACAGGTAGGCACCCACCAGGCAATGCATTCCCATGTGTTGCGGTTGGGGTGCTACTGCACGTGCGCACGTGCAGGGGGCGTTTCCAGATCTCGAGAACGGCTGGGCCGATTGCGCTCAAATTTGGTACACGGTTGGGGACCAGTTAGTAGGGTGCCGTGCAAAAGTCATTTTGGACCCCGTTTGCACGTGCGCACGTGCAGAATGCCGCTTCCAGATCTCAGGAACGGCTGGGCCGATTGCGTTCAAATTTGGCACACCGCTAGCGACCGGTTAGAAGGGTGCTTTGCGCAAGCCCGTTGGAAGCACCCTCTCGCCCTTCCGCACGTGCAGGGCTCACTATCTCGCTCGCTCGTTCTTCGCCCAAAAGGCGTTTTACTGGTAATGTCATAGCAGACGAAGTGCTCGACAGTGACACCGGTCTACGAGGGAGTGTCATTATTCCACCATTTTTGTTATTACTATGAATGCGTTTAAGATGGCTAGGATTAGCTAGGTATGCTAGAATTTGGCTATACTTTTGCGAGGGGGGTCCAGCTTGTAGGTCACCTCCTTGACACAAACCTGCCCTAAGAGAGCTTCAAATCGATCTGAGAATCCCCTTTCAATGTGAGGTCATCCTATAGTGTCGGGGGGTCCATGTCGGTCTTTCAGAGCACCATACTAGTCTAAGCATCCTCACACCGTTCTGAGGTAATCTGCAATAATCTGCACAGGGTTCTAAATGCAGGTTCGTGGAGGTAGGACATTCACAAGTCACAATCCCAAGTCCCAACAGCAAGTGGAGCATTTTGATATCCATTTTCAGGTCAGGATAGGTCACACTCATCACAGAGACTGAATCTGAATGTCAATTGTCAGTCTCTAAGGACTCCATGTTGCTATATGAGGGTAGGGCTTACAAATCCCTACAATAACTGCTAAAGCCCTGAGCTTTCCTTTAACCCGCGCCCAGATGGGGTCTGCCGAGCAACGCGGTCTGATGGGGGGGGGGGGCCATTTTGGCCCCCCCCCTCAGATCTCGAGAACCACGCAACATAGCGACAAGCGGTAAACGGTGTTGGATAGCCCCAACGGGGAACTACCTTGTGACCCAATTTCATTGACCTCGGTCAAACCGATGACGTCACAGGTCAGGTCAAAGGTCGAATTTTCACCGTTTACAGGCATTTCAAGAAATGCGTTGTAAAATCGAGTAAAATGCATTTCATTGAAAATCATCGATGGAGAAATGTTCTTCAAACACATATTTTGCTATTTGAGGTCACTGATACCAGGTCAGGTCACAGAGGTCAGGTCACTGGGGGGGTCACAATATGAAAGTGTCGTGTGATACATGTTTTATGGTCCATTTTACATGACAAATGCGATTATGTGGGTCAGACAGACTTTAGGGCCAGCTTAGGTCACGTTTTGGTCAAGGTTAGGTCAAGGTCAGGTCAAGGTCAGGTCAAATTAGGTCAAATTTCAAAGTTGATATTTTTGCATAAAATGGGTATCGATTCGATGCAGCTCGTCACGGGGAGTTCAATGGTGGTCTCCGTTTTGCGCTACAAGGTCTAGAATTGCTAAAAATTGAGTTCAAAAATTTGACGTCATCAATTTTTAACAGTTTTTTCGCTATAACTTGGCCAAAAAAAGAGGTATCGATCTAAAATTTGGTATGTATATCGAAGAGCGCAGGGACTATCACATATATTCCGGTTTTTTCGAAATTCGAATTTTTTTTGGAAATTTTTTGAGTTTTTCTAAAAAATTCAATTTTTTTGATTTTGGGGGTCCAAATTCCAAAATTTCGAAAATCCGAGATAGCAGTTTTGTAGCGCCGTCTTTTCTCTACACAACCACATAAAGAACTTTAAAATTGCTTGTTAACTGTAGAATTGGTGAGCGTTTCAAGATGTCATGTTTTTTGCTCATTTTTGCTCGAACATGACCTCAGTTTGACCTCAATAACTCCTGACCTGAGGTGACCTGTGACTTGAAATTTTGTGTGAAGGTGTCAAATTGATGCCCGGTAAGGTACCCAAAATTTGCGCCGCCGTTTTCTCGCTATTTAAGAAAAACCACAGGGGGGGCCAAAATGGCCCCCCCCCATCAGGGCGCGGGTTAAGTACGGCCTAGGAGAGCTCTACACTGGCTTTAGAGCCTACGTAGATACCTGAGGGCCTATGTAGGTCCCCCAAGCCCATGCCAGTCACTGAGAGCCCAATGCGTTCTCTGATGGCCAATACCTACCGCCTTTAGAGCGCGCAACACTGGCCTCTACTCCTCAAGAACGTCAATTTTAGAGGCCGCCATGTCGGTGTCAATAGGGCTCTGCTCCTCGGTTTTCGATTCCTTATGCAATCTGAACCTTTGTTTTGCAGTTTAAAGCGAACCTCTTCCAACAAAATTGTTAAGTTTCTTTGTACTAAAAAAAAAACAGCAATTTTTCGTCGATTTCGGGCGCTGCGGTGGGGGGGGGGGGTGGCATCCTGGTGATTTCTGGCCAGGGTGGCATCCCCTTGAATGCCACCCTGGATCCGCCAGTGAGGTTTTGTGTTTTGGGTCGGACCCCCCCAATCCCAAAACCGTGGCGGAGCCCCTGGCTATGTGATAAACTTAACAGAGCAAAGAAGAATGTTAAAACAGTTCAGCAAGAAAAGATAAATTTTAAGTTACATGCAATCATCATATAAACGCCAAAATAAACGGCATTTTAGCGCTCCGCGCTATCCGGTACAGCCTAACTTCAGGCGTTATACTACTCCTGCCATCTAGCGGCAAGATCCTCGTTCACTACTCCTGCCACCTAGCGGCGAAATCCGTCACCCGCTCACGATCACTTACCGTGTTTGGGTATGTCTGATAGCGTCTGACAGCGGCAGCCGTCCATATCCGCAGCCATCAGCCTGTCATCTCCGGGCAGCTGCCAGAGCACGCGGTGGCCGTGGAGACCGACCAGCCGGCCGCCGGACGCCCCCGATGGACAGTCGCACCTGTGGCAGAACGGGTTAGAAACGTTAGTGAGAGAGGTGGAACCAAGATGTTACAGGGACAGGATACGAGTGGTAAAAAGAAACAAAGATTAAGCAGTTGGTTTGGGCAACATAGGGATGAAGGTTACCGTATAATCAGAGATGTTCCAGAGGCAGGTTTACAGGGCATATGTAGATCATATTATACAGGACACCAGCTATAGGTACCGTGTCAATGTGTTCCCAAGAGACATACTCCTCAGTCCACAGGGGCCAGGACTGTCTCCGACTCACCCGTCAGACGGCTCGTTGGCGTCGAAGAATTGTCCGATGACTCCGCCGTCCCTGGCTGAACGCTTCATCAGCATGGTGGCTCCGTCTCGACCGACCATATTCCACACCAGCAGACTGGCGAACAGACAAATAAGGCAGAGTGAAAGGAATGGCACGGTGGAAAATCGGAGAACATACAAAGCTAGCTGTGAGGTGTAAGCTGTGAACATATTTCCATGGCAATGCAAACTTAACCCTCGCCCGTAAACGGCGATCTGCCACCTTCGCCCATGCAGGGGGGGGGGGGTGGTGCGACCCCCCCCTTGGCGTTTGAAAACGGAGCGTCGTAGAGCTTAGCGGAAAAGACCAACGGATTGCTCTCGCCGAGATCTCGCGATTGGTGGTATATTTTTTGGTCCTAGGTCAACATTTGACCTACTTTTGACCGGTCAAAGGTCAAATTTTCGGAAAAATAGCCTTTTTTTTCAACTTTCCGCGGCGATGGCGGCAAAACGATGGGAGATATCGACTTGAAACCTTCACTATCGTGTTCCTTGATCAATTCTCTATCGTTTGGTATGTATTTCGTTTCCCTAGCTCTAAAAATGGCGCGTTGGGAGCGCCGGAAGTCGGCAAGGTCACAGTCGGCGGCAGAAATTCGAAAAATCAAAATTTAGATTTTTGAAATCTGATTGTATTTTTGGATTTGGGAGGTCCATTTGCTCCCTATAGAAGCTAATATTGCTGCATATTCCCATTGAGGTGACAAGAATTAGCAAAATAGTGGTTCGGGCGCTTTTCAAAAATAGTACCGGACGCTGTTCCTCTTGTGACGTCATAGCTCCGTGACCTGACCTGACCCGGTCAAGTTTCTTATACCATATGATAGCCAATACTTGCCCCAACATGCATGGGAAGTTTCATCACGATCCATCAACCGATGTCTGTACCACCGGCAGGAAACCTCGGGCGTTGGCACTCAGTTTGTGAAAATCCGGCTGGAGGCTGTTCCCTTTGTGACGTCATAACTCCGTGACCTGACATGACCCGGTCAAATTTTTTTTTATCAAAAGATGCGCAAGGTTTGCCCCATAAGGTACCCAAAATTTGGCGGCGCGCAGCCGCCGTTTTCGCACTATTTCCGAAAAACCTCAGGGGGGGTTGCACCAACCCCCCCCCCTACATGGGCGAGGGTTAAAACAGACGTAAAAACATCAGATATCAACAGAAATGTAGCAATCAACCGTTTATCACTCCTTCATAAAACTGATGAGTTGTTCACCCTTCACTTTCAGTCACTCTCTCCAGACGTTTGTCATGTCTCATTTGTACTGACATGTCCCCATGCCTTCTACGCCTCATTCACACCATCCACACTGTCATTGCCCACCTTCACATCCATCTCACTCCCACCACCATCCCTCCATACCTGGTCCACGGGTCCACCCGCAGTCGGCCAATGCGTCCGTTCTGTCCCGCCACCCGCTCCAGCGTCTCTGTGTCCAGATTTCGCCGGTAGATGGAGCTGTACTGGCCGGCGGTGTCTGACTCGGCCCAGTACAGATCCCGGCTGATCCAGTCGTAGGCCAGGCTGCTGCCAGAACCGCGCAGGCTCTCCACCTGATGAAAAATGGGAGAGAAGTGAGAGAATCGGTGGTTAGACCCGTACAAATGGTTTCAAGAGAGCTAATTTCAATGACATGGAATATGAGATTTAAAAAGTAGTTCACTCCATGTGTACTGTGTATTTCATACACCGGTATCTATAGTTCACTTACCTTGTGTTTGGTCAGTGTGCGCAGGTCCAGGCTGAGGATATCGTTGTCCGGGGTGAGCAGGAACAGCCGCTGCTCCCGGACGTCCGAGGCCAGGTCAGTGACCCGCTGCTGGGTCAGTAGGTCAGTGACCTTCTCCGTGTCGAGGTCAACCAGTCGCAGCCGGTCGGCATCAGCCACCAGCAGCCGGGGCACGGGGAAGTCGCGTACCTCAAACTCCAGCCGAGAGGACAGCGGGCCCGGGCCGGCAGACGTCTCCGCCTGGATCTGGGGGAGAGCAGGGGTCACAGGAGGTTAGAATGAGAAGATGAGGGTTCAACCAAGGCCATATAACTGGTTCAACACTGCAGAAATAGCTATGTGGTTGTTGTTTCTCTGAATGGGATAAATGCAAAATGTAAGCGTAGATTTAGACCCTTTATTCAATCACAAGCGAGCTCCAAAGACGTCAAAGCAATAGCAATAACATCGTTGCTGTCAGTCAGGCTTAAAAACGTAGGTGTTTCCAGAAGCCAGGTAGTCGATGTCTACTTAATGACCCACCTCGGCGCCGTAGGTGACGTTTTCCCTGAGGCCGGTCAGCTGGGTCTCGGTCTCGCTGCCGTTGACGACGGTGCTGCTGAAGACGATGCCGTCCCCCTGCCATACCGTCAGCCGGTAGTGGCCGATGATGCCGTTCGCAGAGACGGGGACGTCCCAGCGCACCACCGCTGTCCAGTTCTAACGGTTGGAACAGCGAGATTAGATAGAATCAATGAGCAACGATACCAGCTGACAAGAACAAAGAGTTGGCAACCGAAATGGCACTAATGAATCGCTGCATTGCCATTTAACATACTTCATTGTCATTAGTAAGACTAGATTATTATTAGTAAGGGGTGTTCACAGAGGGCTTATTTCTCACCTGGGGATCGACGATGGGCTGCTGCCGGAGTGTGAACACCCTGAGGGAGCGCGGCTCGCTGGGCGTACCCTCGGGCGTGTGAAGGGTGACCTGGGTCAGGGCCGACTCGCCCCACCTGGTGACCGCTCTCAGCGCCACCTGGACCGGCGAAAAGGCCGGCAGGGCTCCGTCCAACTCCGCCTCGGGCGCCTCCACCGCCACCTGGCGGCCGTTCAGCTCAGCGCGGTACGTCACCGTCGCAAAGTTGGTGTTTGTGACGGCCTCCCAGCTGACCGTCACTCCTCCGTCCTCGGCTGAGAGGGTGACAGACTCGGCCGGTACGCTGTCAGGTAGCACGTGTACCTGATGGGAGTCGGTGAACCCGGCGGGCAGAGGATGCAGCGCTCCATCCAGCACGGAGATCATCCGCAGGCCGGTGACGCCGTCAGCGTTGATGACGGCCAAGTGAGCCACGGCCGGGTCAGCGATGACGGCTGACTCGTCCTCCATCACCCAGAGTAGTCGCCCGCTGAAGAAGTGCAGCGGTCCCTTTACCTGCTTGTGGCGCAGCGGGATGACCTCAGCCGGCGGTGCCGTGTCATTGCTTCCCTCCAGGGAGGCGAGCAGGGGCAGAACGTGCAGACTGGAGCCACTGAAGTCGCGTACGATCCAGAACAGACGGTCGCCGGCCAGGTCCAGCGTGAGGCCAACCACCTGGGAGACGGGGAGCCGTGTAACGGTCAGATCGGTCAGATCAGCGGATTGTGCTGACCGTATACACAACACATCTACATACATGCCACAGTGATTGGCACATAACCTTCGATTACGTTCAACCGAAGCTGTGTCTGTCGACTCATCGAGATCATTTCACGCCACACCCGTCGTGTAAATAAACAACACGCCTCCCAGCGTTCCAGCCTGGGAAAATCCATGACGACACGAGCCCCGCTTACTCCTTTGACTCATTCGGTATCCCCCAGCCCATTTGTACGTCTTCCACCTCCTTCACTCCTACGAATATTTCCTCACCTGTTTTCCGGAGAAGATGCCCGTCTTGTAAAGGTGCCTGCGCCTCTCTCCGTTTAGGTAGCTGGCCTCTACTGTGTGTCCAGTCGCCCAGTAGAGCACACCGCGGAGGGCATCTACTCTGAGGTGCCTTGCAGCAGTGAAAAACGGCAGAGGAGTGCCGGCGGTGACGTCATCCTTTGAGGTGACGTCATCATCAGGCAGCGGTGCGCCGTAAATCTGTCGGCGGGTGGGTGGAGGTCAGGCCGGGGAGTCAGTGAAGGGACAGTCAGACCGAGCTATGAGGTCGGAGGTCGCGGTGACTGGCAAAGCCTAGTGTCGGCCCGCCCAGCACGCCCGACGCGTTCCACTCGCTCTGATGAGTCGCAGATGACATTCACCGCCCCTCGGCTGGATGTTTTCAGAGCGCAGCGCTCTCATGATTGTGTGAATAAACATTCTGGGAACAAATATTTAACCACTGCGCCGCGCCACACCGCACTAAACTGCCACCACGACTGCCATTTCTGCGCGCCGTACCAGCTGTTGTTTGGGGCTGGACCAGTAGAGTCGCCGCCCGATCCAATCCACGGCCAGTGCTGTGGCCTGTACGGCGTCCCCGAGCTGCCGCAGCTCGCCCGTACGTAGGTCGTGAGAGTAGACGCGTGAGTCGTTGGTGGCCAGGTACATGATGTCGTCACACCAAGTCAGGTCCGATACGTGGATGCCGCTCTTGTCTGAGGCCTGGAAGGAGGAGGTATTCAGTGAAACAGGGACAATAGGCTGCAGGCAGACTAGGCCGTGAGCAAACCAAATCCTGAATTCACGACTTGTCTGAGCCTTAGAAAATTAGACTCGACCCTCCACCCACCCCTCTCATGTCATTCTGCGGAAGCTACCATCACACGGTTAAAGCTAGCTGGACTTTCTTAGGGCAGCCTCTATTACATCACTACCCTTTCAAGCCGTTCCACCCTCACCCCAGCCTTATGACCACCGACACTTACGTTAAAGCTGGCGCGGCTGACCAGCACCGTAGGCCGGTCTCCGATCACATCCGACCTCAGCAGGCCCACCTCGGTAGACCAGAGCAGGAACGGACCACTGGCGTCCAGGTGGTGCTCCAGAGTCCGGCCGCGGAACGGCGCCGACCACGGGCCCAGGCCGCTCACGGACAGGGCGCGCACCTAGAGAGGGAGGGAGGTTTGTCAAAGAGAGTCGAAGTCACAAACAGATGTGTGCGCACTTAGACAGCTGAAGAACAGGAAGGGAAAGATAAACCGTGGCTGAGCCTAATATGCACTCGTATAATTGTACATGCAACTTCAAACAGCGCTGGGTTCTCATAAGTCTCAATGACCTGTAACTAACCAGTAACCTGGGTGACCTTCGTGTAATCTTTCCGACTCGTCACTAACCTACGTTACATGTATCTGACCTTTGCGACTCATAACTGACCTATGTGATCTATGACTGACGTTTGCGACTCGTCACTGATCTCTACGACCTTTCCCTGATCTCCCCAACTCCCCACTGACCTGCAGGGTATACTGTGTGTCGGGAGCCAACTTCTCCACGGTGACCTCTGTCCCTGTAATGTTCTCCGCATCCCTGCTCCGGCCGGCAGCGTCGGTCAGCCGCAGCTGGTAGGTCCAGTCACTCCAGGCGGCAGGGCCGGCCAGTCCAGAGAGCGCCGGCGGCTGCCACCGGGCCAGCGCGCGACCAGAGTGGAATACCACCTGAACGGACAGAAACGTGGTCAGTACGACCAATAACTGTGATAGTCATTTATTTTCACTCAAGCGACTAGCATAGACCTACATTTAAATACGAGGGCTTTGCTTTCGGTAAGCGTAATTGCCTTGCTAGCATTTCGAAAATGTCCTCCAACAGCGTCTGGGTTTGCCCCTCCCTTTCCTTCCGTGACGGGACTGACCTGGAGCTCCCTGGGCGGGCTGGCCGGCGCCGGCCGCGGCTGCGAGGCCGGGTGCTGCACGTGCAGACTGATGACCGGCAGTCGGGTCTGGCTGAACATGAACTGGTTGGCGTAGTGGGCGCGCCGGTCGGCCCGGTACGTCTCCAGGTAGATGTGCTGTCCGCGGGACCAGCACAGCGTGCGCGCGTGTTCGGCCAGCGCCAGCATTCCGTCGTACTGCGGCCGGACGGCGCCGCTGCGGATATCGGTCCGGCTCCAGCTGGGGAGAGAGGAGGGGGAGAGTTAGAGGCAGAGCGGAGAGCAGGGCGTGGATGCACAGAGGATCATTTATTGGGGATTTGGGAAGAATAATATGGGCAGGACAGTGATAGCCTAGGCGAAAACAGAGTGTCAGACCAAAAGGAGGGCTGAGACGTCATATAAAATGTCAAAGAGCGGAGCAGAACTCGACGCAGGTCGGATTACAAAACTGATTACTGCAGGCATAAGCCAACATTCTAACAAGCAAAACACACATGATGACGTGAGGTGAACAGATATAGTATTGCCATGGCTCACCTGATCATGGAGAGGGCGAACACGGTGTTCTTCTCTCGGCCGGGCACCAGCACGCTGAAGTTGGTGTGATCGATGACGAAGGTGGCAAAGTTGAGGTCAGCACCGGAGGCCACTCGCTCGGCTGAGGTCATGTTGTCGAAACTGCACCGGAACAGGCCTGCGTCCGGGCTGGGTTCAGAGACCGAGTAGTAGAAATAACTGCCAAAATCAGAAGGGGGAGGGTGACACCGTGACCTGAGAGGGAATTCATGTAAACCAGCCAAGCATGCTTAAATCAATACGCACGGGCACTTTAACGAAGTGCACTGTGGGTGTAATTTACGTCAGAAAACAAGCTCGCTGCCATTTGGGTGTCCTAAAGTGTAACAAGATCGGCATCGCCGGGCTGCTGTGACAGTGAGATGAAAGGTCCGTTGCAACTGTAGCAATTGCAGCCCTGTGCATAACCCCCGTGTGAAGTCTCGCTCTCGTCTATCTGTTTGTTTGTTTGTTCTGGGTTTGTCAGACTTGCAAGGCGGCCACCGAGCGCCTGGGATATATCGGTAATGACACATCTCGCCACTGAGACCGGAATCCTCGCCCACCTGACACTGACCGCTAGTTATCCAGTGACGTCACGCGGGTCACCGGTGACGTCAGCGGCCGCAGAAGGAGGTGCGCGGGGGTGGCCGAGCGGCGGCCGACTGTCTCAGCGCGACGAGCGACTGTGTAAGCAAACTATTGGCTCATGGTTCCGGCGGGACATGCCGGCCAGAGAGAAGTAGAAAACCGATGGGTCAGCTGTTTATGGACTGTGTATTCCGACGCAGAACGGAAGTCGCCGGAAACGCCACTGCCTTTTGCAGCCTTCTGGTGAGGATCACGCTGATCGAACAGCTATTTGCTTTTAAAGCTGCTCTCAGTGAGGGGCTATTTTAGCACGCCATTGATAAAGCACAGCCTTTTGAGGGAATCTGGACCTTAGTGACTCATAAACCTACAGCTACCGAAGAATCCTCTCATGGGCCACCCACGGTTCCTTCGTCTACCTACCCATTCTGCGGATCGACAGCCATATGCGCCGGCCGGGCAGCGAAGCGCAGACCAGTGTCGATCACCGTCGGGTCCTCCAGCAGCCAGCGCTGCACGGTCCAGTCTCCATCGGGGGCGGCCACCAGTCCGTACAGGGCGCCGGCCAGCCAATCCAGTGCCAGGAGCGCCGGCTGACCGGCCAGGCCGACAGGGGTGACATCTACCGGCCGAGAGGCGCTACCGTCCAGAGGCAGGCGCAGGACACGGCCGGCTGAGGTCGCCAGGAACAGCTGGGCCGAGGAGACGTCCATGGCCGTACCTGAGGGGGGGGGGGCAGGTCACCAGAGGTCACACGACCAGCCGAGGTGAACAGAAACAGCCAGCCCGAGGAGACATGCATGGCTGTGTGTAAGGTTCACAGACAGGTTAAAAGAGGTCACACGGCTGGCTGGCAACAGACGACAGTCTGAATCGTGTCTTCAGGGGGTTGCAGAGGGTATGGTGCCTGGTCTACAAACCAAGCTGAGGTCACGTTTGCATGATATGCAGGCATTGAGCAAAATTTCGCAATGCTTCAGCACTTTATTGTCTCAAATAAAAAAAAAAATGCCGAAAGAATTGGCTGACCTGGACATGCTGCCCAGTCTAACAAGCATCAGTATAAACAATTATACAGCTGTCTCAACTCTCATTAGCAGTGCTCGTGGTGACAAGTGGATCTCAAATGGACCCAGTACCCACTACCACCGTTCCCATGTCCGAGATGAACCATAAACCGACCTGTGATGTTGACGCCTTTGTCGGCTCTGTAGACCGTTCTCGGCGCCGAAGTGACGTTCATTTTCAGTCGCAAGATCAGATCTCCAGAGCCGATGATGAGCATTGGCCTCTCCTGGGTAGAGACTGAAAGAGGAGTGTGACGTCATTGTGAGCTGCAACAAGGGTTGCGGTTGCGTCTCTGGTGATTGCATAAAAGGGGCGTGTGACGTCAGGGGTGGTGTTGGGTGTTAAATAGTCACCCCGGAGTAAGGAAGGGGCAACGGGGCAAATGAGCAGTGAGCAGACTCATGTGTCACCGAGCTCACAAGAAAGATGACTGGAGCCTGTCGTATGAATGCAGTGCTGGCTGCTGATGATGACATGGATATCCCAGAGACCCCGAGACACAGAACCACTGGTCATGGGATATTTCTCGACGCAAATGTAGCTCAAGCAAAACATCAAATATTATGGCCGTGATATGGTGACCGAACTGCCATCAGCGGTGTGGTCAGACGACCGCAGAAACAACCCTTTCCTCTCTCAGACTATCAGTATTCGCTCACCTTCGGCCGCGAGTGCCGGGGTGCGCACCCAGCTCTCTGCCGGCGGCCCGGCGCCGTCCTTGTTGATGGCCGAGACGGTGACCGTGTAGTTGGTGTTGGGCTGCAGGCCGCCCAGCACGTGTGACGTCAGGTGGGGGTCGATCTCGGCTGCAGTACGCTGGCCACCGGCGCGCACCACCAGCAGGTAGCTGACCAGAGGGCCGCCGGGGAAGGACGGCGGCAGCCAGCGGAGAGATACGTGGTGAGCGTCCGGAGCCGCCACCGTCAGAGCCTCGGGGGCTGAGGCCGGTCGGCCGCGGGCCAGAGTGGAGATCGGGTGGGAGGGGGCGCCCGGCAGAGGCTCCTGACTGGCCGCCACCGCCCACAGCACGCGGAACTGTGGAACACAACGAGAAACGGACCGTTACATAAAAATCAAATAAGTTATGAAAAAACTATATTAATCGGCCTACTCTATCAGCGCATTGACCTCATAGTGCCGTGCCAAACACGTTCTCGTAAACTCTTACAGAACTGCTCCACCACAGCCGCACTGCGGCCTCCCAAGAGACCTCTGTCTACACTATAGCCGGACCTGGTATCCTTCAGACGGCCACTGCCATTTGGATATTTGTCCCAAAGGCGCCGGGCACCAGCGACCACCAAGGCACGTGCCAGTGCGCCACGCAGTGGGGCCCAGCTGAGAATGGACAGCGTCTATATTATAACATGCGACACAATAACTGAAGACTTGATGAGGATCTGCTGGATGAGGGAGGCTCATGGCTCGAGCTTACCTGGTATTTCGTGTAGGGTTTTAGTCCCGTGATTGTAACTTGGCTTGCGTTTAGTTTCACGTCCGGCTGATAAAATATCCACTCGCCGGGTAGATCCGAATACCTGAGGGGAGACAAAAACATTTAACGTAAACAGATTAAATAGCATCAACAGCGATTGCTCTCAGTCACACACCGTTTACAATGGCGGGCGGAATAATGAGTCCGTGATGGGATACTGCGCCGCAAAACAAACGCCTGGAACGTATGCTGTCCCGCAAAGCACAAAGTGAAAACTACGAAATGCTCGCATATGCCGGTCCCGTGTTATGACTTAAAGTAAGCAAGGAAAGCAATGAACGTTAGAGTGACGTAGACATGGATATTGGGTAAGCAATTGCATCGAATTTAAATATGCAAACTATGCAGAAAAAAAATGATATAGCACTAAACTTTATTATCATTTATCGACCGCCTGCGGTAAACAGAAAACGATATAGACGGAACGCGTCGGCAGTCGGACTCTGATAGACCAAGGGGCAAGGGCATACAATAAAATACAGTAAAGGCAGACGTAAGGCGTGACGCCTACTCACTTGTACTGAACGAGCAGCATGACGTGCGGCAGCGGAGGGGCCAGCCATCGGATGGTGACGGAGTCGGCCGTCAGCGAGTCCGGCACCAGAGTCGGAGCGCCCAGCTGGAGCTCCTCTGTCGGACGGGGCGCAGTCAGAGGAACGGAATAGGCACGCGCTGAGTAAAGGTTAAACGTTTTTATCATTTATCTAAAAACGCACGAGCACAGCCCGAATAACCGATTAAACCGAGGGCTATTAAACCGAGGTTTTAATCTGAATTTTACGAGTCAGCAATTTGTGTCAAAGTGCAGGCATTAATTATACATACAGACATCTGGCATATGGCCACGGACAGATATACACATTACCCAAGTAGTCATTCCACAGCTGCCACATAGAATCTGGTGTTGGAATTTCGACAGACTACCGTGCGACATTGCCGAGATATTCAGCACGTTGGAAGTCATCAATGGTGCAAACATGTATATTCCGTCTATTGAAAACTGTCCGTTGAAGATACGGCATGGAGGCCTAATCCGCTGATAGCGGGGAGAACGAAAAAACTGCCAGTTTGGAGTCAAACCCGTGCCAGCTCGGAGAGCGTAAACAAACGTGGCTCTCGCATGAGTACCTAACTGATGTGACAACTGGACACCGCAGTCATAAACATGTGTAGCGCTGCAGCGCTTAAACGGCCGGCCAACGGGTCGTTTCTGGGGGCCGGCGGGCGGCGGGCCATTATACACAAACGGACGGGCTCTCGGAGGCCGCTGGTTTTACTCAGCCGGTCAGGGGACACGGGTGGGGAAATAGCTGCCGAATGGTTCGGCGGATGGCAGCTGATATTTCGCGAGGTGTTTCCTCACCTCTGAGCTGCTGAACGTATCGACTGACGGCGATGTTACAGCCGATGACGCAGTACCAGCGCTCTCCCTGCTGCGATGACGGCCCCTCGTCCATCTGATGAGGGAAATGACGTCCGGGCAGGTCAGGTCAGGTCAGGTCAGGTCAGGTCGAGATGTGATATGAAATGCTCAAGATGCAGGAAAGCGAATCGAGTAAGGTCAGAAAATACATAGCAGTCATAAATATATCAGGCACATACATAAGTAATGACCCTGCATTTCAAGTGCCAACCTATTATTATAAAAACGAAGATAAAAAAGCTTAGTTTAGACTTCTTCTCCAAACTCAGTGACAGGAGGCGTATTTTATGTCTGTGTTATTGTTTCATGTGTTACCATCCCGCTCCAAAGATCCAGAATACGGTCTTATTTACCCGACCGTTCCCACTATCACTATACCACTCAAACAAAAATAATCCAGCTGACAGATCACACGATATATGGTGTAGAAAGGAACCGTCTCCGCCCCATACTCACACAAAATTGTTTACAAGACGACTCGAGGGAGCGATTTCTCCCGGCGCATCCTTTATTGCACTGAAACAGAGAGATTATGCGGTAAAAACAAGGGATCGAAAATGACTTATTTGTTGGATGGCATACCGTTTTCCCCGTACACTCGCATCAGTTTTGTGTTTGCCTTGGTGTCTTTTTAAAAAGAATCGCTTTTAACGTCGCATGTCTAAATTGCCGTTCATGGTAAAAATAATAAACACTAAAAACCAACTACGTATTTACCATTCGCATGTTTCTTTTTAACGTTAAGATAGCATGCTATATATTTAAGCATTGACTGTGATTGTACTTGTGTTTAAATGTTTGCTGCTCATGATTTAAATATTTACGGATATGATTTTGTTTCGCTTTCCGTTTTGGGTATACCTGTTGTGACTTACTTGCGCTGACACTGGCCGATATCGGCTGTGGGCTGGATCCGTCACTTCCCGTGACGGAATGTCATTCAGGTCGTCACGTTGTGTGACCCCAACGTCATGCGATACGTCATCCCAGCCGTACAGGTGCGTCACGCCTTTTTACATGGAAAATCCCGCGAACGGTCGCGCCGAGATGGCTTTCACATCCTCTGCGGAAGGCCGCTGTTTAACAATGTGACCAGCTAAAACATCCGGCCGCGACCGATCAAATGAGAAGGGCACACACGCGAGGTCGTGACTCGGACGGGGCGGCACGCAGCCTGACCTCCGCGTCCGACCGGCAAACAGAGCCGCTCACACCGTCACAAAATGGCTGCCGCGGGGACGGGGCCCTGCACCCACCGGTCTGGAAGCTCACAGGGCGAGTTTGGTTTAATTTGCGGTGACGGCGCAGACGGAGGGGACTGGAGTCGGGTTGAGACGAGTCCCACGGGCGCGGTGAGGGCGGGCCGTCCCACCGTCACCCGCTGCGACACTCGTGACGGTGGTCCCGTCACAGACCGGCCCGACCCTTTGTTGGTAGCGCTCCGCCCTCGGTGACTTGCAGTGCCATCCCATTCGGTGGTGACGCGGTGTCGCAGCGGGCGCCCCACGTTCCCCCGCGCCGCCGCCGCCGCCGCCATCAGCTCGCGGCCGGATATTACCCGCTCAGTGGCGCGCACACCCGACCCGGCCACCGGCGAGCCTTCCGGCTGAGGCCGAATCAGTGCGTCGGTCCGCGCCGTGATTTGGCGGTGTGGCCGCCGCCCGCGTGCCGCCCCTCCCCCGCCGCGCCGCCGCCGCGACAACTCACGCCGCGATCAAAGCCGGAACTTCCTCTCCATTCAACGGCCGCGGAAACGATCGGCGCCCATAATAAAAAGATTAGCGGCCTGTATTGTGGCCAGTCCCGTGATGGACACTTTTTGCCGTACCTGGCGATTTTATCCGCACGCCGCTGCCGGCCCGGGACGTGGGAGCGCCGCATTAGACAAAACCGGCGGAAGCCCGTCTCTCACGCGCGCGCCGCGCTGACAGAAGCCGAGCGGCGACAAACAGTCGGTCCACCGGTCACTGTTTGAACGGCCGGTCAGCGGGGCGTCCGGCCCCAGAGAACGCGACCGGCGCGGCGCCCACAAAGGTGCGAGGCAGGGACAGCCTTGGGCGGCCGCGCGGACTGTGGGGCCGGCCGGTGCGCGGTCATTTGTATCCACGGCGCCGGATCTGTCTTTACCGGCGCCGTTTTTCTGACCGCCCTGATGGCTATGTCGTTAGCCGCAGGATGTTGGTCGTAACAGGTCGGACCTTTTATTACAGGAGAGGAAAGACGCCATTTCTTGCGCACTAAATGTGATGGAATTTGAACTGATTACCCAACAGTGACTGATTTATAAATCAGACAGGTCATGATATACTATTGTGCTCATAAA
This sequence comes from Amphibalanus amphitrite, assembly GCF_019059575.1. Classification (NCBI taxonomy): domain Eukaryota; kingdom Metazoa; phylum Arthropoda; class Thecostraca; order Balanomorpha; family Balanidae; genus Amphibalanus; species Amphibalanus amphitrite. The sequence continues at coordinate 50,152 of NW_024883184.1, forward strand.
TCAGTTAGCGACCGTGCTGGTGTTGAAAAATGCGCATGTATGTCTATCTATATTAACGTTTTATGATCATATTTATATGCAAACAGAGTTCTGTTGGCTCACCTGTTCAAGTCTGCAGCTTTCATCGCACGATGTCTCCAGATTTGAGCCTCGTCCCTGGTTCTGGAACAGAAGAAAACAAGCGAGTTAGTCATGTTGAGGACGAAGAATAACCTTTGGCTTGAGCCTGTCGAGAAATGTGTCGGAGTCATCAATTACAACGTACACATTTCTTTGTTCGCACTGTGCCGATTTGCAAAATGTTATGAGCAAGGTTCGCTGGAGGCACTGGCCTCAGCCCTCGTGGCAGCGTTATCTCCAATGAACTTTATCCGGAGTTCCAAGCTAAGTAACTACGACACCCCTGTGAAATGTTAAAGCTAATAATCCTACCCGTACCCGAGAAACACTTGCAAGATCTTTTGAATTTTTTACAAGCACATATCGTTTCATACCCATATTATTTTGAGCGGCTTATGCTCTTAACTGGCAGAAGTTATCAGCGAGACAACTTAGTGGCGTGCCATTGATCGGTACCAATCCATTCGACCAATCGTCTCTCGCCTGTTATTTACATGTTAAACTGGGGTCAACTTCTTAGCACAGCGTCACTGGCAGCCAGCAGTAGTTCCATGCTGATTAGGGCGGATCGAGTTCATTGAGCTGATTCGATCAACACTCCGAAAGGTTTGCCTCTCGGTGGACACTGCACCGCAAACTTTGACTTGTTACAACATTAGCGAAAGTCGCAAATAATAATGCTTCGTGCTGGACGTTCACCTAACTTTCTAGGCACGGACGTGTTATCAAGGGAGACGAAACAAATAGAAACTAAAAACTAAAAAGCAGGGTTGGATATTGTAGCCAATGTTGGTAGGCGGGCACACGTCAGCTGTCGAGTTAGTCTCTCCACCCCATTCTCGGCAGGTCGGCTCGTCACGCGTCTGGCAGCGCTGAGCGGACCGGCCCGGCGCGCCGCGGGGGTCGGTCATGGTCCGCACCCCCTCAGAAGGTCACCGGGCCACCTCCCCTTCCCTCCCTCCCCGCGCCGTGAAATGGACCGGCACGCCGCGCCGTGAGATGACGTCACACCGTTCACGGTCGGCGGGTGAGATGATTGGCTGGCGACACACGCGGTCGAAACAAAGCCCCCGGCGCGGTGATGGCGGCGCAGCTGCGAGCGGTTCGCAGAGCTGACGCGTTAGTTACTTCATTGGACTGATGAACTGCGGCTGTCGGGGAACGGTTGCACCCTTTAAACCTTCAGAGAACGGTCATGATGGATGGATAATTAGTATCTCACGCGAGACATCCGTTCTCTCACGTTCCGAACAAAAATAGGAAAGATCGTTTTGGGGACAGTTATTGTTCACTGGTTAACGGGATGAGTTTATTGACCAAAGTCGTGAGTGATCAAATGATAATTTGATGATAATTTGATAATATGAACAAATTCAGCATCTCAACCAAGCACGGATCGTGTTCAATCGGGCCACTGAAATGCATTCGGACATATGCCTCTGCATATGAGCCTACATATAAATTGAAACAAACTGTTATAAAAGTGATGAACGTAACGTAATATGTAATAAACCTTATCAATAAAACATGTAGGTTCGATGCAGAAAATAAGACGGCTCTTCTAACTGGATAGCAAAAAAAAAAATATTCGGGAAAGCTGGAAGCCACACATAGGGTAACTGTGGGGAAAACGCACCCCTGGGTTAAACGCCTCCCCTAAAAAAATCGTAGATCTTATCGGCGGATAGGTGTTTTATCCTGTCTTTCAGAACAATCAGCTGCTTGTTTACGTAGTTCTTCTCTATTTTCGGTTCTGCGTCTTGAGGAGCAGCGTAGGTAGGTGCTGATGTTGGTTTTGGGTGTTGTTTTTGTTGTTTTTACAGAAGATTCCTAAGCTTTTGATGCCCTCTTTATATCACAAAACTTGCTATTGTGCACATCACTCAAAACTGCGTTTTATTGTCATTCTGTTGAATTTATTATGCTACGGCGTTAGTGGCGCGTTTTTTGTCAATATTTTGTTGACCGGAAATGGAGTGGATGGGGAAAGACGCCTACTAAAGACGATGCATGGGGCAAGACGCCCCCAGTTTTCTGAAAGGGGGGCGTTTTGCACGGTGGTGAGAGTGCAGGGTAGCGCCCTGTAGGTCGGGGCCGAAAAGGCCTCTCCCTGTCCTTTTTTGCTGATATATCCTAAACGACTGCAGATATTGTCACCAAACTTTCAGGACTCCTCCGGGCATCCATTTTACACATTGCAACAACATTTTATTCCAAAGGCTATGATAGGTTAACCACAAATGACGTCAGAATGACGTCAAGTTCTGCCATGTTCATCATTTTCTGTTGATGGATGGGGTGGGGGCGCTTTGCACATGGGTGTGGGCGTATTACCCAGGGTGTGGGGCAAAACGCCCTTTTGTAAGGGTATGCGGAAACCTTTTTGGGGGGTTAAATACCACACGCAAGTGTCTTTTTTTGGTCTCAAAGCGTAGTAAAAAGAATGAGCTACATGATGGTGCCCAAAGGTTTGAGTAATCTGGGTTGGGTTGAGTGTCAGAAGGTTTCGCGCTTAATGGGGGCGTTTTTGACCTATTCACCCTATACCTACCTAGACAACAGAAAGCGACAAACATATAAAGGAAGCGAACGGATGAATTATTAAATTACAAACTCCTGAATGACTTCACAAACGAGACAATTCATTCATAACTCGCTGCATGGGTGAATGAATGGGTATCGCGCTACTTTACTTACACGTGTTGACAGACGTTGACGGATGCTTGGGGAAAACAGTCACGATCTTAACACAACGCTGCACGAGACAATGAACAATATAGTGGGCACCCTGGAAATGACACTGACCATACGCCATGGGGTGACGGCTTCCAGACGCTATCAGCGGCACACAATGCCGTCTTGCCGCCGCCGTGCTGACATGACACCGACGACCAATTAGCGTCGTTGGACTCTGGTTAGAACGCCCTGATGGCGCCGACTGCAGGTCGGGTAGTTCTGACAGTTCTGCCTTCTCGCCCCAGCGAGCGCCGAGTGTCAGTTGCGGCCACCGACGGCAGTGGTCACAATAAAACCAGCGGACTTTTCAAGGGTAGCCGGGACCATTAGTGCCACGCGGGGTTATGCATGCTCAGTAGAGGGCATCACACGCGCGCGGACTGGTCTTTTTGTCCTTCCGACGGGGTCCGCCATTGTTCATGAGAGCGCCGGGAGGGGAAAGGGCGGCCGGCCGGCGCGGCGGCGAGCAGGACCCTTCACTTCACGGTCGGGTCGCTGTCGCCGTGTCACACACACGGAGTATCGGGGACGGCGGACGTCAGCCGCCACCGTCCGACGTTCGTCCTTCAGCTGGGGGAGGGGCGGCGCACAGTCACGGTAGACGTTCGTGACTGCTCGTGATTTCTCATGAGCTCGAGCAGGTGCGACTCGGGAAGGATTTTCACCGAAGCAGGTGCCGGCGACCCTCCAGAGCCGCAGGTGCTTTTGAAGGACGTCTGGAGGCGCGTGCCAGGTTATTGAGAGAGCCGACTGATGACCGTATCATTATCGACGGCTAATAGCGATCGGCAGCTGGCGTACTGAAGCCGCCGCTTTGTTGAGACGTTGTTCCCGGGGCTGTGACTGTGATTAGCGGCCGATCAAGTTGTGAGACTCGTGCCTGTCATGTGGCCTCGGGGCGACAAAGCGGACATTTGTCAGGGCTGCGTAATCACGATCCTCAGGGCAGTCGCCTTAATTCCGTCGATGGGCGCGACATTGACGTCGACCCGTCCCCACGGCACCCAACAGTGGACACTCGGCCGGAACTCAGCACTCGGCAGTCAGCACTCAGCACTCTGCTCGTCACGGCGGTGCCGGCGCTGTGCTCGATTAGAGGTCCGGGTCGGCGGCACGGCGGCCGGCACTGCGCGCGGGCAATTTGTCGCCGGGTGGGAACACAGGTGCATGCTACTGTCGCTCCCAATGGCCAGCGCTTCCGCAGCGTCGCAGCGTGGCAGGCCTGCGGCCGCGCATGGGAACGTCCAGCTCAGAATACCCGCGTCCGGCCCGGCCGGTCGACAAGAGCTGGGAGCCTGCCGACAAAAATAGTTCGCCGGAGTATAGATAAAATAACCTGTACTGCGGGTCGATGTGTTCACTTAAGCTTTGTTGTCAGATAAAAATCAGCTGATGACATCCTAAATGAGAGCCTTGGGAAAACTTGCCCGAATGAGCTTCTTTTTAGCAGTAAAGTGAGAACGAGGTATTTAAAGAATGACTCAATTTGTTTGTGACGACTTCGTGAAGGCCCCATTGCATGATCATTGCGCGTCTTTCTCGCCGATTCCCACCGTCCCGTCCGTAAATCGTGACGCGAGTGCAGGTGCAGCTTCAGCCAACCGAGCAACCGCAAAACGAACTCGGACCAACCGTCATCACCGCGGCCGTATCGGATAAATGACGCTGCAGCAACAACCCACCGATCACACCATGGTACGGAGTGCCTGAACTTGCATCTCTCCCGACCTCTCCGAGCGAGTTAGCACCTCTGTTGTGGTGTAGCCATGGCCGTGAGGAATAGTACGCGAGCTGCAGAACTCGATTCAATTGGTCTGAATGAAGAGGCAGCGTGCAAGGCGCTCATGGGCCGCAGGAGATGGCCGTTGCCAACCGACTCCTCGGCTGGTAGAACCGAGACGGTAGGCCCGGACAGACTATTTGCATGCTTTTTGCATACGCCGTACGCTCGCCGGGCAAAAAGCACGCGGGCCTCGTGGTCAATTGGCTCAATGATTCAATTGGATAATGGCTGGCAGCGCCTCCTACCGCGGGGCTCGGCGCGCTGGAGCGACGGCCGATCGCGGGCGCCCGGCAGCCGAGGAAGCGACGGCGGCCGAGCGCCGTGGTGAAACCAACAGTCAGTGGAAGTTGGACCCGCCTGCTCCCTGCCTGACTTGGTCATCTATAATACGGCCAGCTGTCTGCTGTACTTAGTATACAGTAACATAGTTGGTAGGAATTATAATTGTGTAAAAAGACGGTCTTGGCAAACCGCGTGGCGACCACAGCTCACCCTTGCTGTAGACAAATGCACCTCAAAATGACTCGTTGCGACACTGCCGCAATCTTGAGCCCTGCACAGACAAACAGGCGTCTGCTCCGCTAGTGAGGGAGCACGCTAAGTGCCCCTGCAATCTCAGTCCCTGCACTCCACTCCAGCAGCGAGCAGACAGGTGGCGTGTTTCGGACCTATCGCGCCGCCGCCGGAGCCGCAGGCACCGGCTCCCCGCAGTCCTGTCCGTCTGTTGTGGATAGTTATACCGCCGTAACCAGCCGCCGTACTCTCGAGGCTGAGCGACTGCCTGTGGTCAGCGACCAGACAAAACCGGGCCTGAGCCTGCCCGGTGGACCTGCAAGCCAACTTCACTGCATCACGAGTCAGAGGCGGACAAAACTGCGAACCGGATCTGGAGTTAAACAAGACGCGGACTCTGTACTCACTGGAGTGCAGAGTCGTGTTGACTACTGACTCGAGCTGTGGAGGATTCCGTAAGCGGCGTTCATGTCGGCTGGAGTTATGTCATGCCTGTCATGACTCGGGAGTTTAGCGTTTTGGCGCTGGCTCGCCGCCCGGCCTGGCCGCCGCGCCGGTCGCTCGCGCTGCCGCTAGCACCAGCGCTAATTGATACAGTTGTGGCACTATTTGTCAGACTCGAGGGTGGGCGATGGAGGGGCGGCTCGCGTCGAGCGACGGCAAAAAGGTGACCTCTGACCTGCAGTTCAGAGGTCAAATGACCCGACCGATATCCGATCGGCGGGGAAAGGTGTAGTGACCGCCCCGCGGGGAGATCGCCCAGGGTGGTGCGGGGACCGAGACTGCTCTTCGACCCTCATTCATACCCGAGTCAGCGGTCACACAACATGAGCATGAGACCTTGAACTGATGACTGCCGCAAACCGTTTCATTGAGATAAATCGATTCAGTTCGCCTTGTCATGGCCGTGAACGATTGGTTAACAGCTACCGTGACTGTTCAGTCGAAAGCCAAACAGATCCCAAGAGGAAAACATTTGAAAACATGTGCAGAGAACGGCTCACTGAATTTCTTAGTAGCTTTCGATGTTGTGAACAATGAACATACTCCGAGCATGCACTGGCATGCCATGAAAGGTAGACACGGCCAAACTAGCTAGGAGTGTTGTGAAGTTCGCCGGCCTTTCGTCACGAGGCCACCACGAGGCTGTCACGATTCGTCACGAGACCCATGTCACGAACGCGTGACGTGACATCACGTGACCTCACGGTACGTGACTGTCTGCTGAGCCGAGTCGAGAAGGGTGTGACTCCACTGCCGCAGCCACTGAAGTTCGTGCTGCAGACCGTCATCGGCGCTTCCCAGACGCTTCCTGTCCTGTCAGGGTTAATCGGCCAGTGCCGACGGGCTGCGCGCAAACGGCGGAGCTGGACAGGCACGTGTGCACGTGGCGCACAACGGACAGACGCCGGATAACGCGACGGTCAGGCAAACTCAGAAACCAGTACTTCCTGTCATGTAGGATAAAGTTGAACAAAAATCGCCATGAGACACGGAGATCTTATATATCGCTGCAATCAAAGGTATGTCACCATTCACAAGCCAAACAGGTTTTGCGTTTTTATTCCTTAGGTTCCTTGCCCCCACGGCGCAAAGCTCAAGAGCAGGCTAAACAACTCGGACTTATTCGTATTAAAGTCACCAGTCGAGTCAAGCTGGACTGGGGGTCGAAGGCTTCCTGGTCGGGCGAACTCAATGACGTGTGTTGAGCCGGTGATAATGACGGAGGCCACGACTCAAACTGCCGGAGTGGGTCAGGGGTGGCCGGTAGACAGGAGATGCGCCTCGTCTCCTGCACGGGTCGCGGTCCGACTGCAGTCCGGCTGTGGTCCAATCGTGGTCCGGTCGTGGTCCGGTCGTAGCGCGGTACCGGTGTGGAGCCAGACCAGGGAGAACTGGGGCGGAATGGGCGCAATCCGACCGTATGGTTCCACCGTGACCAGCGGGAGCGGCCTGCGCCGATCATAACACGCTCTTCACTGATCACGGCACGGTCCAGTTCCCTGCCGATCATAACACCGCCGGCCAACGGACCGAGAGGCACCCGAGGCCGTCCTGGGCCGGGATTTCAACAGTCATCCGCCCGGCGACGGAACCCTTCGCTCGACGTTCGCTCCAGTAAACAGGATGTCCTTTGAACCTGAGGCATTGATCTTCCCAGCTCACGCACTTGAAGGTTTTAGGCCCATCCGGAGCGGGACTGGCTCCGTCCACCCCTCATACTGGTCCACTAGCTTCGTCTTCACCTGCCTACGATATCCGCCGACCAGTATCCAGCCCCTCCGGTTCGTTCTGCCCCGTTTGCCACCTGTCAGCGTGCCGATGCGCCGAGCGCTCGCTGCACCGGCGCGACATTGCACTGAATGTCGCTGAACAGGTGGCCTTGGTGGGCGCCGGTGTGAGGGGTGACGGCAGGGGCGGGGGCGCCAGGGCAGGAGGGCACCCACGCCCCGGTCCGCTCGCCGGCACGACCGCTGCACCGGAACCGACAGGTGTGCCCTGTCCGCGTTTGAATCGCTCGTAATGGTCAGAACGTGGCCCTCGTGAGCGGCCATCGTTGGCCGCGCTCATCACGCCGACCTCAGATGGGGATGATAGAGCCAGCGAGGGGAGAACTCCCATTGAAGGCTGCCCGGTCACAATTGAACGAACCTCTCCTACAACCGGTTTTGTAAATTGGACTCTGAGTGTTAAACTGTCCGGTGTTGATTTTTCAGAGTGATTAAATAAGCACGCAATCTCATGATATTGGGCAGCCACACGGAGAGGGGTGAAAGCATCTCACTCAAGCAACTCCATCAGCGGCAGATCCAAGGAAACAAAGCAGTTACCGCGCCAGCCGCGCTGGCGACTCGCCCCGCGCACAAAGTGTGCCGTCAGGCCGGCCGGCCACACGGCAATTTCACGGTGGGCACCGCCGAACAGTGTCTCTGCCCGAGTCCGCGGCGAGTCGCCTCTCTCCCACATGACATGCAGATCAGGGGCGGCGGCGTCGCGGCAGCGGTGACGCGGTGGCGGCGTTGGCGGCGCCGGCGGCGCGAGGCGCACCAAATCTGCGGGGTCAACGGCGGCCGGCCGGCGGGCGCCGTCGCGTGTATCCACCGCCGAGAATTCGAGGCATGCTGGCGGTGTGCAGCCGCCGCAGAGGCCGCCGAGCCCCGGAGGATAGCGGCGGTCCTCCAGTGGCGCAGCCGCAGATACCAGGCCCGCCCTCCGCCCCGGGCGGCCCGCTGCCGCCGCTGTCCGGCTGATGACCTGACCGTGACATCTGGACACGGCGGCGGCCGAGTGGCGCCCACACATTTGCCAAGCTCGTCAGTCGCGTAATGAGGTTAGTCTGGTCTGCCATCGCGGCCCGACTGCAGCAGGAGATCGTGGGAATAATGACAGTCGAGCAGTTCAGCCCGGGTCGCCCGGCCGTAAACGGAGGTTTGATGACCGGCCGCCGGCTGTCAGCTGCATCGGTGCAGTTTGGCTACCAGTCTACGCCATTTCATCAGACTGCACTGAAGACCAGTCGTGGGCAAACGATTGTGGATGCACCCACAGGCGGACGGCACGTCTTTAGATCAGCTAAGGTCCTAACCCACCCGGGCTCCACTGAGGAGCCTGGCGGGAAATAACAGCCGCCTTGTCGAGTGAGCGGTAAACCAGAGCGTACAGTCTGTCTTAAAAGTACCGCGCAAAGTGACGATGGATCCATCAAGCCTGACCGAGGAAGGGCCTGCTGAATTTGAAAGTCACCGAAGCAATTGACATCCTCGTCCATTCCCCAGGTCAATTGTTTCGGTGACTTTCAAATTCAGCAGGCCCTTCCTCGGTCAGGCTTGATGGATCCACCGTCACTTTGCGCGGTACTTTTAAGACAGACTGTACATACCTGTCCAGTAAGCACGGCGACCGTCCGTCTGGCGGGCACCGCGCTCCGTGCTGCGCCGTGTTGAATCACGGCCCAACCGCCGGCGGCGCCGACGGTGGAGGCGGCACGCTGTAATTTGTCGGAGGCCACGCCGCATTCCGTCCGACGGTCGCGGTCGTCGCGCCAACACCGCGTCTCCGCGCGAATACCGCACAATGGCGCGCCGCATTCCGTCCGGCGAATCGGCTGTGGATCCGGCGTCCGGACCGCGGCGGCGCCACGCCCCGGGCGGGGCCGCCGCGCGACCCGCCCGTCCGGCCGCCCGGCTGGCCGGTCCGCCCCATTTGCGCCGGATTAGAGCGGTACGAGGAGGGACCACATAGGTGGGTGGGAATGGGGGGGGGGGGCGGTCAGCCGCAGCGGCCTTGTATCCGATCGGAACAAATACAAACGGTCGTTACAGGCAGGTGGACACGGTGTCGGGCCCGCCCGAAACCGCTCCTTCACGCGAAATAATCGGAAGTCGTCGTCGACCGGGGCAAATAAGGAAGAAATTGAAACAAACAGCAGCGGAAGTCTAAGGAGCCCGATAGCATGGCGAGATATTGTCAGTTTCCTTTCCAGGTCTCCATGAAACTGATAGCGATTAACTGTGCTCTGAAATAGACTTTTTCCTCAATCACTTCCAGGCGTTGACAAAACACGAATAAAGCTCACATTGTAAATTCGTGCACAATTAAAAAATTAATCTAACGTAAGTTTAGGCATAAAGTGAGTGATTATTATGAATTTCGCCAACATGCTCTCTCTCTCTCTCTCTCTCTCTCTCTCTCTCTCTCTCTCTCTCTCTCTCTCTCTCTCTCTCTCTCTCTCTCTCTCTCTCTCTCTCTCTCTCTTCCTTCTCCTCCCTCTCTCCTCTCTCTCCGCTCTCTCTCTTCTCTCTCCTCTCTCTCTCTCTCTCACTCTTTCTCCCTCTCTCCTTCCATCTCCTCACGACCACACAGGTAGACGGTTGAGAGGGGAGAACAGGTCGTTCACCGGCCGGGCGACACTGATCTCGCAGGAAACCAGCACCGACCTGGTCAATCTGCATACAGCGGCGGCGAGGGAGAGGGCGGAGGCGGAGGGGGGGGGCGGCGTCACCCCGGTGTCAGGGAAGGGGGACGGGGGCCGAGGCGGGGGCGGGGGCGGCCGCGGCGGCGGTCGGGAGTGTTGACACACTCCGGAGCCTGGCTCGGTCTCCCTGTTGACACCGGACGCTCAGCTCCGGCCGAGGGAGGGAGAGAGGCCAACCGGCGACATCCGGTCGACGGCACGGCAGCGGTAAAACGCACACCGGCCGGCCGCTCGGCTCGACAGGTGCGCCGCTCGGCCTGGGAGGGACTTCGGTCCCGACTACCGCCCGGCAGCCAGTCGCAGTAACGCTCTCACTACACCTCAGCCGCTCCTGCACCTCCCCATGTGCGTGCCTGACTTGAGTCAGCATATCACTAATATCACTGTTCCCACTTGACGGCGTGACGATCGAAGTGTGAGACTCCGCTGTCCGTGATTCTGCCGATATCATCCCCACAGTATAAATCGGCTCAGTTTTTGCCACATCCGGCGCACTCCAGCCCCGGCCGGCGCCCCGCTGAGTCACGTGACACGTTCCTGTGACACGGACGGCCCCCACGTGACCGTGCCCTCTAATGACGGGTCCGGTGCTCACCTGCCGGGGTGGCGGCGGTGACTGCTGGCGGGGAGTGAGGGGCTTCCGTGCCGTCCAGCCCCGATCGGCGGCCGTTTTTGCGGACCGGCCAGACGGGATCCGGCGACGACCGGCGTCATTAGGTCGGGTGATAAAGGGGAACAATGAGCGCTCTTCCGCCGGTGCCCGATTGGAGCGGCAGGTGGGAGCCGCGCCGAGACGCCGCCGAGACGAGACCGGCGGACGTGGGGGACGGCGGCGGGGGGTGGACGGCTCCCGTATGGACGGACTGTGGCATGTGGACAGATTCAGACTGCTGCCGTGGACAACTTGTGGAGAGACTGATGAGTTCAGTCATCAGCAGGATCTTCGCTTTGAACAGGCGGTGAAAAACAGGTGGTGTTGACTGTTGGCAAAGGACGCAGCGGCGGCGGTGGGCAGCGGGCAGCGGTGGGTGGCTGGAGCACGTCGTCAGCGAGCCTGGGGTGTCCCAAGCGACGGTCCCAAGGCGAGAGACCACTCAGCAAGGAGCGACTACAGAGGAGCCGCTGGTCCCCGGAGACCAAACAGGTCAGCGGCGGCGTGAGACGGACGGAATAAAGAGCTAAGTACGACGGGAATGGAGACTTTCTCGCGAACGCGAGTTATATAAGAAGTAGAAACCTCGCGTAGGATTCCCTAAAAATGGATTGGCTACACTGTACCTACACATGTCGGTCATGAAAGTACTTACACAATACACAGCCTCACGCTAGGCACGAAACAAACATCCATTCCCTTTAACGATTCGGTTCGTGTTTTCGAAATAGTAAACCGTCTGTCGCCGAGCATGTAGACCGGTCGACTCCGTTTCGCGAGTGGGTTCCTGTCTGAATGTGGGTGATGAGATTATCCAGACGTCCCAGCTGATTAGCATTTAGCACACACACTATCATCCAAGTGCAGAACGTTCCTGACCGCAGCGGCTCCAGATATTTGGCACTGGTGGCGACACGTCGATTTAGCAAATCAAGTGGACAAGCTGGACCGCACAGAACGCACGTAGGCGTATAGTGATACGTTTAAAACACAGAGCGACTTCGAACCATTTCAGTGCACTTATGGTAAACATACGTCAGCCACGTAAAAACTTAGAACGTCACCAAGACTGAACGTTCGACGGTTCTGAAGATAGATCGGTGATTATTTTGAGCAAACCTGAGACGACACTGTGTCACTTTAACCTCGCACTATCATAACCATTATCTGCTTACATCTACAAAACTCAGCACGTCCTTGTTCCAAAACACGACCTACGGACATCTGGGAGCAAAGGCGGTCTGATTTCTCCGAGATCTCGCGCGCAATCAAATCCAGCGTGACGGTTGATAACGATCTGTCACACTTTGGACAGGGTCCGCGGGTCGTGATGGGGCGCTCGTACGGGAAGGTCGCTGGGGAAGAGGGTGTTTGCAACACTCGGAACTAACCGACGGCCGATGGGACATCACCTCGAGAGGGTCGGAGTGGTGTTTACATAGGCTGCGTCATGGGCTGTCCCATGCTTGAGCGGTGTTTAAGCCATGGGGTATATGAGGGTATATACATATGAGCTAATATACTATATAGCTCATACCCTGGATACCCTGGATACTATATATGAGTATACAGAGTATAGTTATATGAGCTAATGTGTGAGCAAGTATCTGAGTCGGCGAGCGTGAGCCAGAGCCTGTGTCTGAGCCAGCGTCTGTCCCAGTCACGGATGTCGAGGGATTCTCTGCCGTAAACCGACACAGACGGCTCACGACGGCCACCGCCGAGGACTGCCAACGCCTGACCGAGCGATAACCAGCTCCTGACTGTCATATCCGCTGCCAAACACGACCCGCCGTCGAAACGGGGATTGGCGATCACGAGCCCCGAGCCTCGAGAGAGCTTAGACGCCCGAACTGGACCTGAGTGACCGTCAAGTCCCGATCTAGCAGATCGCAGAGTCCAAGATCAGACGGGTCCATGGGCGGGCCTCAAGTGCGTTCTCAAAACACCTTGACGTGTCAATATATGACAGAGGAAACCGCTCAGTCACCGCGCCGCCCACCCGCGGCGCCGTCGGCGGATCCGACACCTTGAGACCGTGACCTGCCTGCAGACGAGTCCCCTGCCCCATTCGCTTATCATCCGCCGCAACAGCTACTGTTTGACCATAACGGCTACCGTTTGTCCATAATGGGATGCGATGATGCCGTTCAAGGAAATCAACGGATCTGCTGCTGTATTCAACAAAGGTGTTACCAATACCGGGCCTTCGCAAATGATAATGCGATGCGTCTGGACTCAGGAATAAGCACCTGTGTATTAGCAAAAGGATGATCGTGGTACTCAGCATTCAGCAAGGTTTGAGGGAAGGATGAGTCGGCTGAAGTTATGTAGTCTTCAAAGAACTTCATAACAAAAGTGTTTGGATATTCATATGTAGTACGCCCACCGATTGAAAACATTTCTGCACCTGCTCATAGTGCATGTCAGCATTGAACAATGAGCATATCAAGAATTTACTTCAATTCATGTGCAATGTTTGTTTAAGCGCATCATGCGCCAACAAATCATGAACGGCTCACATTTCGCGATGAACTTTGAGAAGCATCCCTCGCACACCATTTCAGCCAATGTCACTCCCATTGTGATCGCTATCTGCGTTGTCTCCTCCCCGGTGTTCGGTGACACGAGCAGACAACAAAGACCGCTCCGTGTCACCGGAGCTCGGCAGTTTGACCGGGCGGGGAGGGAGGGGAGGGGAGGGGAGGGGATGGGGAACTGTTGCACCAACTCGGGGATGTGGCCAATTATTGGAGCCAAGGTCAGATCGAGGGCGCGCCGGCAGCAGAGCATGTACATACGCCGCCGTGCGCACGGCCGTGGTGTGACGGCAGACGACTCTCTCTCTCTCTCTCTCTCTCTCTCTCTCTCTCTCTCTCTCTCTCTCTCTCTCTCTCTCTCTCTCTCTCTCTCTCTCCCTCTCTCCCTCTCTCTCTCTCTCTCTCTCTCTCTCTCTCTCTCTCTCTCACCGGTGCTGATCAACACGCCATCGTTACGTCACGTTACGTTGTCTTGGTGTGCGATGTTGACAGCTTAATTTGTGGTGTCATGTTACAGCGATGTCGAGGTTTTCGGTAACACCAATGTCAACCTCGCGAGGTGGTTAGAATCGAAGGCATACCTGTCAACATTTACATGATAGACGTCCGATCCTCTTTCATGTAGAAGACATGGATATGTACATAGTGCCAAACATCGTCCATTGTCAAACTGACAGGCTCTTTTCACACTGTCGTCATGCAAATCTCGTGTAATCTAAAGCAGGTGACATTCGATCGAATGTTTTGCACGGAGACGATACAATGGTCAGAAGTTTGGTCTCGTTTGCAGTTGTTTGACATTGTTCGTCGCTGAATGCGGCGAGACACCGCGGCGATCACTCAGACCAAGACACCTTGCCCGTTGTTTCTGGAAGTCGGGGACGGTAGCCGTTCATGTGACGGTAAATGTGACGGAGTACGTCACCGTGACGGCGCGCCTAGGCTCCATCGCCAGCCACCGTGCACAGTGGGTGCACGCTGCACAGTGCACACTATTATACGGTGCACAGCGCGCGTCCGATGCGCTTTGATTCACACCCAAACGAGGAAAGTGAAATGCGAGCGGCAGGCTGCTCAACAGGAGATCAGGAGAGTTCGACAGCTCGCATGAGAAACTGGAAACGGGCCGAGCAGTAGGTATACGAAAGGTTTGCGCAAGAGCATGGCCAAAAAGTGCGTAAGAAGATGAGAGAAGTTACGTTTAGGTACTGTTCAAAGGGATGACTTAATTTTCATTTTGTCACTTAATTGAAGACATTTCTCATGATTTTTTATTGGTAGGTATGCATTTATCGCAAGCCGTCATGCATGTCGATGGGCGGCAGTAAAAACGTTTCGGTCTCACACCTTCAATATAACTGCAGTGTGGCAGATTCGGAGCAAATGGAGTAATGGAGTATTATGTATGTAGAAGGCACGTAATTCTAATGACATGACATTGCCTCTTGTCCTATCAATTCCACGAACTATGGCTAAGCCTAAGCCCAGATCAGCATCACTCAGGCGCTAACTTCCGCTTACCTTCACGCAGAGCTGCTCGCATTTTTCCTCATTTTGCGCCGACACCTCCGGGAGAGAAACGGTGACTCGACAAAGCGCCAGCACCAGCGCACAGCACATGAGACGGTCGGCCATAGTCTCCAGTTCTCCGTACCGTCTCTGTGAGATCGGTCTGCTCGGCCCGTACCGATCACCTCACACCATGTCTCAGGGGCCTCACTCTCCCACAGTTAACGTCCCTCCCGCGCACTGTCCTGCCGATCACTGCCGGCGCGCGGCACAACCCGCGCGCTGCTGCCGCCGACACGGGGGAGGGGGAGGGGGAGGGCGCGCGCCCGGCGGAGAGCGCTGATTGGCTCCCGGCCGACTCGCTCCCACGGCCGGCGGGGGCGCTCGCCGGCCGCCCCATCGCGATCGGGATGTCTGCCTGACTGGGTGCTACCTGAGGATTTACGAGGTGCGCGGCAGAATAGCGACATTACCGTTGTCAAATGATGACAGTCAGAACATCCGTTCTGTATGACCTGGGGGTGAACGATGTAGCTGTCGTGTCCATGCACTTCATCCGTTTGGGAAGTTCGAAGATTAAATTGGAAATGTTGCAGCGACCAGCGATATCTTACAGCATTGCTTCTTTTTTAAAGAAATCACTGACAAAACCCTTCTACGGAAGGCATAGCCACACTTGTGCAGACCAGCCCATTTGATTTCGGTTGCTGTTTGCTATTTGAACTTTTGGTGACCTAAACTGATGCTGTAGAACATGCACCATAAGATTCATTTTAACAAATTGCATGAGATGACGTGATACAAACTTTTCAGAATTTCGCAATAAAAGTTGCGGAAAAAATGTTAGGTATATGCTGCAGGCTTGATGGAAGTGTAGGAGCACAGGAATTTTCGCTGACCGCCAGAGTATGTAAAACATAGACTTCGATTCAAGCCGAATAAGGCCAATTGTAGAAATTATCATTAATTTAGGTAGCTGCTTTTGTTTGTGTAACCTCGCTGCAATCGCATCATTATCATATCAAAGGAGGAGATACGAGAGCGGAAAGCCTTTCCCTTTCCGGGATCACCTGCTATTTATCTCACAGTTTTAGCTCACACCTAGCAGACAGCTACACCTATATCTCACCACAATTTATGTCTGTTTGACTGTGACTCAGTAAGACAACTGAGTTGCGGTTGCACAGCAAGTACGGCCATCAGTTGTGACTTGTGACCCCGAGCGAGCCCGAAGGACCGGCTGAGCAGTTTGTCTGCTTGAGGCGTGAAAAAAAATCGATGTATGTCGACTTCTTCAGCTGAAGAGCTTTCTTATACCTACACGTTGAAAAGCTGCAAAAACACATGCATCAAAACATATTCATTATTCATGCCGTTTTAAGGTAGTAGACATTGACCTCACCTCTAAAATGTAAGTTTTTTCGATATCAACGATCTATCCTCGGCGGAGCGAGTTGTTGGTTATTTTTCCAGCGGAGCGGTTGCGCTGCAGGCGAGCAGCAGTGTAGGGCGCCGCTGTCCGGAGCCAGTTACCGAGCTGATGAGCTGAACGAAGCCGCTGATCTCGCGTCTATCGGGGTGCCGGCCGAGCGTCGGGTGAGGGGAGGGGGGAGGGAGAGCGACCGTCGGCTCGTGCAGCTCGAGTCGACGGGTCGAGTCTGACGGCGGAGTAGGCCAGACTGCAAAAGAGGACTCTGGCAGACACGTGTGGCGGGATTCGTGAGGCTCAACCAGCAGGCTTTGTCAGACACGTGTGAAAGAACTTTGGATTTCCTAAAAAGACTCCGTCAATCTCTAAGTGTTTGACTCGAGGTCAGGCTTCGATGGTGGACTGGGTCTATCTTTTAGCTAATTTCACATTCTTTTATTATATCATCCTTATGTACACCACCATAGCTTCTAAGTGGCCCAAGTTTCAAGAGACACATCATCTCATCACAAACACTCTGGCGTAACAGAGCCGCTTAGCCAGCTAAGGCTGAGTATTTATCATGTTCTCGCCAGAGCCTTTGACTGAAGTTCTGTTTTGTGTCAGGTTATCATACGGCTTCAATCGATAATGTACAGTGTTCAAAGGTTTTACTGGAATGCAGAAATATTTACGGGTCAGTGGCTGTCGTTTACATGGAAAATGCGCTGCATGTATTCAATATGTGCAGCAGGGATAAATCGATGCAGGCTTGCGATTCAGGCCATATCATAAAGCTAACAAAGCGTCACCAAGCAGCATCAGGAGCACCTACCTATCCTACATTGAGGCCAAAAGGAATGCAAAAATATGTATATAGCAACAAACAAAACGGGATGACGATGAAAATGAGGCCCTATGGCGTGTTCGTGATGTGCCGTCCTATGGATATCCCATGCAAGATACATCTGATTCACGAGTATGGGTAAAAGTATTCACAGGTAAGTATAGTTGCAGTTCTAGATTGAAAATACATTTCATGTCGATTAAGTTTCGCAGCTTTGTAGGTGCATATTTACCTTTTTTAAGGTGTTGTGCAGCTTATGCAATCTATTGCCAATTAAAGTTGTTCACTTTTATCAATAGTAGAGAAGACAACGACAAAGTTCTTTTTTACGCTGCCCGAGGAGTAAATAGTAAGTTACCTATAGGATACGTCTGTCGGTTTGATAGTACTGTGAAGGAAACTAGGAGGGAAAAGGAAATTGCGAAGGAAAAACATTCATTTATTGTTTCGGCTCTCCTCCACCTTTACATATTTTAGATCACAGTCGTATTACTTAATTCTTCATTCATCAATGAACGCGACCCCATGTTATCTTTCGTCGTTTGCGACACTTGAATTTTACTTCCACCGCCCGATAGCATTGTTTACGCGTATGTTCGAATACAATAATAAACACTGTCCACATCAGAAGGCGCCGGCACTGTATCCGCCGTTCTCAGAGGTCAAACAGCGCTGGTGGAGGCGGCCGGCGGTATCGCACCAGCTGCCTGATTGGCCGAGCACACCTATACAGCTCACCGGCGGAAACCTGGCGGCGACTGCAACGGCGCAAAGGCGCTAGCACCGGAACACCTTGGTGACTGCAGCGCCCGGCCAGGAAGCTAACACCGGCGGCGGCGAGCGGAGAAAAACAGGACGAGCTCGCGGGCCCGGCTAACGCCCGCGTGTGTAACGTCCGCTCGCTAACGACAGTCCACCGTCGGTCACAGGTCAGAGGTCACAGAACTTTGCTTATGCATGTTTGGCGAGCGGTGTTATGCTAATCAGAGATTGCGCTGAGAGTAGGTAAAGTGCACGAAGTGAACTCCAACTTCGACGGAAAAGTATGTAAGACATTCAACTCTTGCCACCAAATGGAAAAATGTACTTTACAGATAAAATATTGTAATGTAAGATAAAAAATTTCAACTCATGGGCTGATTACGGTCTTTTCTAAGCTATTGGCACCTTACTGGATCGGATGAGACTGTAAGATTCATTAGAACGGCGAGGCCCACAGCCATACACACATCGACGCCGCAAACGCCCGTACGTACTCGGCGGCGGCATCGTGTGAACCCATGACTCATATGAAACACCCAGTGACACCTAGCGGTCGGCCAGACATTGCACTGACGTGGAAGTGACTACAGGCGGCGGCGCCCCACGAACTGCACCCTTCCCTTTGCTGACAAACCATCACAGAGGGAACATCTTTGTGCTGCCTGCCGACGATTGCAGATTGCCACTAGGCGCAAATAAGGTGGGTCGTATCCTGCATTTCCGCTGCCGCCCTACTGGCCGCCACGACCGACTGGCCCTAGGACAGGGCTGCACGTCGGCCATTATTGTTCAGGCCAGAGCTCTCCAACGGCCGACAGTATCACCGACCGTATACGCAGTTATGCTCGTGCCCCATTTCGGGGAGTTACGATTTATGCTGCCACCAGACTGCTAGCCTCGCATCTTGTTGTGTTCATAGACCTGTCCACGTGCATGACCTAATGTCTCTGTGCACCCAAGGCCAAGCCACCCTGACGCCATCTTGGCGGGAGCGACCAGCAATCGTGTGACCTCTGCCCAGCGATCGCGTGATCGTGACGTCAGCGGTAGGTGTGGACACCTCCAGCGCTGGTGGCGCCGCGGCGGCAGCGACAGCAACTGCTGGTAGCCACGTGGCCGCCAGCGGCGCAGGCGCGGGCGTGTCACGTAACCGTCACTGCGCCGTGAGGCGGCCCGGGTGACTCATCCGCCATGACGTCAGCTGACCGTGACCGTGGCGTAGCGGCCTTTGGCCCGGCGCCCGGACCGCAGGTCCGTAGCTGATCGGGGGTCGTCTTGCACCGGGTCTGCAGCGGGCCATCTGGCTGGAGTCAGGTCACTGCTGGCCGTATGCCACTCTGTGGGTGCTAGAATGACTGCATGCTGCATTGCCGCCACGAGCATGTCAACTGACCGTCACACCTACACCGGACCTCGCGCCTATCTGCCTCTCACCGGTCCGGTGACCGTCGCAGTGTCGCACTCCCACTGAACTCATCTATCCGCTGGCAGTGAGTAAGGTACTGAGAAACTTGTCCATCGACACAGCCTGTTTTAAGTCCTGGCACCGACTGACCGGCGCGACTCACCGGCCGGTTGCGATCGTCCACCGTGTGCCCGAGGCGCCGGACGTGCACAGCGGTCAGCGTCCACGCAGGGACGCGTCAAGGGTGTGCACAGATGTCAGTGCACACAGACAGGCCGCCAGCCGGCACCAAGTCCCTACACTGCCCTTCCCGAAGAAAATGAGCCATTGCGCCGCACCCCAACACACAACTATGTAAAAACAAAATCAGTTTGTTTCCACAATCGGCCCAACCGGCGATCACCAGCTTCGCTAGCACCAGACTCCGCCGGTACGGACGTTAACTGTTTCGCAGCCGTCAGCCCGCCGCTATCGGGGGGCACCGCCACTTCGACACATTCATAGCCTGATGGCGCAGGCGCCTTCGCTAATGGCACCTGCGTGCCCAGTCACAGAAGTTTCCACCGGCAGCCGCCGTGCGGCAGGATCGAGTCCGGTTAAGCAGGTCGGCGGTCGCTGGGAGGCGGAGCTCGACATCCTGAGCAGAGGCGCGTGCAGCTGGGTCGGCGGCGTCGGCTCCTCTGCAGCCGCACTCCTGGTTCGGCCACGGTCTCGGCTAAAACAGCAGTCATCGCAGGAGGTTCTGTAACCGTGTTTCCGTTTAGTCTACTCGTACGTCTCAACTGTACGTCAGTATGCCGTCGCCATATCCTGCCGTCCTCTAGCTCGATCGCGTACGATACTGGCCCGTCGACACCAACGACCACTCCAGCAGCCCATGGCGACCCAACACCGCAGTTTCTAAAAAAAAAAACTCGAGATATGACACACCAAATCTTCTTTCAGATCTTACCTTGCTGTCCTGAATTCCTTCTGTTTCACCTGATGCTCAGTCACTCCCTTCCGCATGTCCGGGTGAAGAGATCCAGCCGGCTCCGGATGCTGCGTCCCACCATGAGCTCTGAGGGATAAACTGAGGTCGTGCTGCGAGGTGTGATATTCTGACAGCGTAGCCAAACAGACAAAGCATCTTCCCAGTCGTCGTCAGACCTCTGCAAGGCAAGCTTGACATCACGCACAGCATGCTCAGCCAGTCTGTTGCCTTGGCTGTGGCGAGGTTCTTTCGTCCTGTGATGTCTGCCATTTCCCTGCATAAAACATTGAAACTCGGATGAGGTGAATGATGTGGCGTTGTCAGTCACAACCGTGTCTGGTAATCCCCATCGGGAACACATTTCCCAGCCTAGTAATCGTCGACTTGGAGCTGACAGTGGTGCAGCACTCTGCCTCAATCCACTTAGAATAAGCGTCTACCACGACCATCCCGTACTTTCCTTTCGTGGGCTCGGCAAAGTCGATGTGTATCCGTGACCAGGCACGATCCGGCCAGGGCTACATGCGGATGGCAGCGCGATCAGGTGCTGGCCTGCTCTTCTGGCATGCCCGACACAGGCTCCCGACACGCTCGATGACCTTGTCCTTGAGCGGCCACCAGACGCAGCCTCTTGCTAGAGCCTTCATGCGACGTAATCCAGGTTGCGCCACGTGGAGCTCGGCCAAGATCGCTTTACGTGCCCTGCTCGAAATAACGACTCGGTGACCCCACATGAGCACGCCGCAGCATACGGACAATTCCAGCCGTTTACCAGCAATGCAGACGGTTCCGAGTCCGTACTGAGTGGCCGGCCACCCCTTTTGGACAAGACGCTTCACTCAGGACAGCACTGGATCCCGTGAAGTCAGCACCGCTGAGAGAATTTGCTTGGCTCTGGAGACTTCGGCCAAGGATGCACACCTCATGTCCGGCAGCGGCCGTGCGGCAATGTCAGGTGGTGTATGGTACTGAGAGACTTGTCCATCGACGCAGCCTGTATTCGGTCCCGGCACCGACTGACAGGAGCGGCTCACCGGCCGGTCGCGATCGGCCACCGTGTGCCCGAGGTGCCGAGCGTGCACAGAGGTCAGCGTCCACGCAGGGCCGCGGCAGGGGTGTGCACAGATGTCAGTGCACACAGCAGGCCGCCAGCCGGCACCCAAGTCCATACACAGTGACACTCACCGGTCCGCTGACCGTCGCCCTTCCACGGCCCGCTGGCTGGAAGCGCCCTCCTCTGCCCGCTGGCAGTGACACTCAACGGTCCGCTGACCGTCCACTTCCCCGGCCCCTGGCTGGAAACACCCTCCTCTGCCCGCTGGCGGTAACACTCAACGGTACGCTGACCGTCCCACTTCCCCGGCCCGCTGGCTGGATACGACCTCTGCCCGCTGACGGTGACACTCAACGGTCCGCTGACCGTCCTACTTCCACGGCCCGCTGGCTGGAAGCGCTCTCCTCTGCCCGCTGACAGTGACACTCACCGGTCCGCTGACCGTCCCACTTCCACGGCCCGCTGGCTGGAAGTGGCCTCCTCTGCCCGCTGGCAGTGACAATCAACGGTCCGCTGACCGTCCCACTTCCACGGCCCGCTGGCTGGACGCCCCCTCCTCTGCCCGCTGGCAGTGACACTCAACGGTCCGCTGACCGTCCCACTTCCACGGCCCGCTGGCTGGAAGTGCCCTCCTCTGCCCGCTGGCAGTGACACTCAACGGTCCGCTGACCGTCCCACTTCCACGGCCCACTGGCTGGAAGCGCCCTCCTCTGCCCGCTGGCAGTGACACTCAACGGTCCGCTGACCGTCCCACTTCCACGGCCCGCTGGCTGGAAGCGCCCTCCTCTGCCCGCTGGCAGTGACACTCAACGGTCCGCTGACCGTCCCACTTCCACGGCCCGCTGGCTGGAAGCCCCCTCTTTTGCCCGCTGGCAGTGACACTCAACGGTCCGCTGACCGTCCCACTTCCACGGCCCGCTGGCTGGAAGCCCCCTCCTCTGCCCGCTGGCAGTGACACTCAACGGTCCGCTGACCGTCCCACTTCCACGGCCCGCTGCCTGGAAGCGCCCTCCTCTGCCCGCTGGCAGTGACACTCAACGGTCCGCTGACCGTCCCACTTCCACGGCCCGCTGGCTGGAAGTGGCCTCCTCTGCCCGCTGGCAGTGACACTCAACGGTCCGCTGACCGTCCCACTTCCACGGCCCGCTGGCTGGAAGCCCCCTCCTCTGCCCGCTGGCAGTGACACTCAACGGTCCGCTGACCGTCCCACTTCCACGGCCCGCTGGCTGGAAGTGCCCTCCTCTGCCCGCTGGCAGTGACACTCAACGGTCCGCTGACCGTCCCACTTCCACGGCCCGCTGGCTGGAAGCGCCCTCCTCTGCCCGCTGGCAGTGACACTCAACGGTCCGCTGACCGTCCCACTTCCACGGCCCGCTGGCTGGAAGCCCCCTCCTCTGCCCGCTGGCAGTGACACTCAACGGTCCGCTGACCGTCCCACTTCCACGGCCCGCTGCCTGGAAGCGCCCTCCTCTGCCCGCTGGCAGTGACACTCAACGGTCCGCTGACCGTCCCACTTCCACGGCCCGCTGGCCGGAAGTGGCCTCCTCTGCCCGCTGGCAGTGACACTCAACGGTCCGCTGACCGTCCCACTTCCACGGCCCGCTGGCTGGAAGCCCCCTCCTCTGCCCGCTGGCAGTGACACTCAACGGTCCGCTGACCGTCCCACTTCCACGGCCCGCTGGCTGGAAGCGCCCTCCTCTGCCCGCTGGCAGTGACACTCAACGGTCCGCTGACCGTCCCACTTCCACGGCCCGCTGGCTGGATGTGGAGCAGCGCCCACTGTCACCGGTCCGCTGACCATACCATACCTGTCCGCTGTCTGTCACGTCTCCCTTACTAACTGCTGGAACCCATACTCACCGGGTCGTCAAACGGTCCACTTTCTCGAGCCCACCAGCCGGTTGCCGCCGGGGGCTCTGCTGGACTAAGTGGACCGCAGAACTGGGCCAGCCTCCCCCCAGCACCGACTACCGATGAGTCACCTATTCATTCGACTAACGTCAGGGGCGACTTACAGGTCCCCGTGCCGCTGCGGCAGCGGCGGTGAAATCAGCCGCCATTCCTTCTCTCAACGCCGAAACAGGATTACCGACTAACCTTCAGAGCCGCTGCGGCGCCCGCACCGGCCCGCGCAGAATGACCGATGATGTCCCGACCGGCCGCCGCCGTGTGGCGTGTCAACAGCCTGCCTCGCCCGTGTCTGTCCCATCTGCACCATGCGCGATACCGTTCCCCGAGCTGGGTCTACTCGGCTCGTCACAGCGTTCCCGACAGCCGTCTCGCGGGCGCCGCGCTCGAAGCTGCAGCAGCAGCCCGGACACCACCGACTGGGCAAGCCAAGACACCACCGGCAGCTCCGAGTGCTCCTCTAGCTCCGCCGTCGCATCACCGCGCGGCCACAAGCGGTCTCGGACGTCATTATCCCTCACCCCTCGACGTCGCTGCCTCCCCACCGGAACGGTCGGTTTCCTTACTTTCGGCACCATCCCCTCCACCTCCTGCCAGCCCCCTCCTCCCCGTGGCCTGAAACTGCCCCCCGTCAGTGCCACCGCACTTCGCGCGCTCGCCGCGCGCTCCTCGGTATGTCGGTGGCCAAGGTCGTCTTGACCCGCCTACCTCCCTCCGACAGCCTCCGCGGTCAGCCGAGGTACCCGCCGCTCACCCCGGCCGGGTACCTGCGTGGTGTCCCGGCGATCACGACCTCTACGGCCTAATTTTCCCATACATTTGGCAGTTTCTTTGGCGTCTTTCAGCGGGAAATCACGGTACTGACCCTATGCAGGACGCTGATCGACAGAGGGCGTGAAAGGAGTCGAGACCGAGTCGCGCCAAAAGAAAATTGGTATATGAAGGTTACTCGTACCACCGATCGCCGAGCACGTGCTAATGGCACCTTACTGGATCGGATGAGACTGTAAGATTCATTAGAACGGCGAGGCCCACAGCCATACACACATCGACGCCGCAAACGCCCGTACGTACTCGGCGGCGGCATCGTGTGAACCCATGACTCATATGAAACACCCAGTGACACCTAGCGGTCGGCCAGACATTGCACTGACGTGGAAGTGACTACAGGCGGCGGCGCCCCACGAACTGCACCCTTCCCTTTGCTGACAAACCATCACAGAGGGAACATCTTTCCCCACCTCCTCCCCACTCCCCCACTATTACATTATCTTCCCTCCCAACCCATTGTCTCCTCCTTTCATCAGTCCGTCTCGTCTTTCAGCGGGAAATCACGGTACTGACCCTATGCAGGACGCTGATCGACAGAGGGCGTGAAAGGAGTCGAGACCGAGTCGCGCCAAAAGAAAATTGGTATATGAAGGTTACTCGTACCACCGATCGCCGAGCACGTGCTAATGTGTGATTAAATGGTTCACAGTTTGCAAGAAAACACATGTTTATCCTAACAATAACTAATAAGGTATATTACGTGCTATTATCACTTCATTCAAGTCACATCAGCGTAACGACAACGCAAAATCAGCTTCGAAATCTATACCCTACAACCTTTTCAAGGACTCCAAGCGGAGTTCTTTCCACTTTAATGTCCACCGGTGGGCAACTACAAGGCATTATGAGGCCTTATGTCTCATTAGGAATCCCCGAATATCGCACCACGTTCTGTTTCAGTTCACATTTGAATCACCACCGGCCTCAGTCACGTGGCACTGTGGCGAAGGGGGCGGCAGCTGAGGGAGATACCGATCCTGATCCCGCCGTCCGTCCGTCCGTCAGTCTGTCGCCCGGGGCGCGGCGGTCGGTATACCGCAGTGCGCCGCACACTGGTCGGAAACGCTCCAGCGAGAGGCCAGCGGCCTTTCCGCAAAAGTTTTTTGCTTGTTTTTCCACAACTAGTGAAGCAAACTTCATAAAACTGTGCATACCTTCTCTGTCATATGTAAGCTATCATTTGGATGTCAAGCACTAAATATATGACGTAAATCTGTTAAGTTATGACGTCATAATTGAGTATAATACAGGATCTAGCACCACTTTAAGTCAACAAGGGAAATTGGGAGCTGCTATTCGGGCACCGGGAATGGTTTCATGCACTCCTTGCAAGGTCCAGTGCTTCACTTTAGCATTGTTGACTTTGCGTGACGTCATTTATGACGTCACTAAGGCCATATAAGTTTTTCGTCAATAACTCCTGATCAGATGGCGCTAGAGAGTCAAGAAAGCCACCATTGGACTCAGGAAGACCTGCCGAATCGAATGATATACGATATGACCTACTTCAACCATTTTCGTGACCTGAGGGGCTCCGACCTGACCTTGACCCGAGGTTAACACCTTAAGTTGACTTCACCCGAACACCAAGTATAGCATTCAACGCGCCTGAGCTAGACAAACACGATGATGCCAAAATCGCGGCAGTGCGACTATTTTTGGCAAAGTAATTAACCTAAAACCGAGCCCGTGCCTTGTGGCACTTACCTGACCTAAGAGGCCACTGGCTGACCTAAGATCTTAAAATCGGGTAGTAACTAATTGTTGCGTCTTATAACGGCACACAAGCTCGTTTTTTTCCGCGAGGCTCTAGCTCAATTAGAGGCGAAACGGCGAGGGAGTTGTACCAACCCTCCCCGGTCAATATAGAAAACCAATCGGTCCGGCCAGGGTTAAATACCGGAATTGTGATCTAATGTAAAAAGACGGCCCAAGGTAACCCGACGTCAGTGACAGGTGTCCTATATTTGCAGCGTCTTATATTCACGAAGGTTTCAATTTCCACTTTCTTCAGCCGAGTGATGGCTGTCAATAGCAAGGCTCTCTAAATGCAAGCCGTAATCGCCACGCAATATGTGGAAGGCTTTTGATGTCAATGCATGCATAAATGCATACATAAAACGCGCTTTTCACAAAATTCATAAACTCAAGCGCATCTGTTTTTAATGACCAGTCAACTACGCATGGATGCGTGCAGGCCACACAGGTCAGCGTAAGCCGGGCGCGGCGGCCGAGCCGAAACTGGGGCGGGGCGGGCGGTACTTGGGTAGGAAGAGCGGCTCCTGCAAATTTTGCGCAAATATGCGCAGTTAGCTTTTATGTTGCCCTGGTGTAAATTTAAATCCTGCTTCAGCTCACAAAAAATCAGAGTGGGACTAGATGGGACTACCTGTTGTTTCCTTACCTAAACTTTGCAGTTATATTCCAGAATCACTGTAGGAGAGCCTTCATAAAAAAGCTACAGCAAATCTTAGTTAGGGAAAAAGTAAACCAAAATTTTGCACTGACCAGTCGGCAACTTCATAACGAACATTTTGATGCATAATATGTGGGATTTCAATTTGGTGTCTATCAGCAATAAGACTCTGAATATCCGGCTCAAGAAACCTCTTGCTCCGCGTCAGTTTCCGAGTTCTGGGATACCCCATCTTCGGGGGCTGATTACAGTTATTTTTGGTCACCCGGATTAGTTTTTTTGGCCTAAGTATAATAATTTGATCAATTTCAAATCGATCTACATAAAAATAATCCGAAACTCCGGAATCGCCCGTGGCCTCTCGTGAGGGCGTTTCCGACCAGTGTGCGCCGGTGTCAGCCGGTATGGGTGCGGTGGCGCCGCGTGCCGACCGGACACAGGGCGTCTCCCGCCCCGCCCTGCGTCCGCCGGAACTGGCGCCGCCCCCGCCCCCCGCCCCCGCACCGGCCGCAGAGCGTGCCCCCACCCCTCCCTACACGGCGGGGAGCGGTAGAGGTCGGGTGGGCTGAACTTGCCCGAACCGAGAAACACACCCCCGTGGGAATCGACCGCCACCAGCCGGGCGTAGCTAAATCGGAAGGATGTGAGCGGAAATCAATAGAGGATTAAGTATTCAGTGTTTGTAACTCCCCGGTATTAGTGGGCTTTTACTGCCAGATTTATTAGCACGAATTCCGCTGTAATTTTGAGGCACGGCAACGAGTTTTGTTGGCAGTAAATCAGAGGACAGGTGCTCGCTATGATAGCCACCGGCCCTCAAATAACTAAACAACGTTCCACGGTGCACTCACAGGGGCGCCACAGGTGTGCAAGCCCTTAAAAACGTTCCTCTGTCAGCGGGCGACGGCCGCTGGCGTCGGCGACTTCCGATCCGCCAGGAAACGGCGGCGTCCGGGCGGCGGGCGGGCGGCGACATCCTGCCGCCCCCGCCCCCGCCCTGCAGGTGCTCTCGGGCCGCCGCCGCCGCCGCCGCCGCGCAAACACTGGCCGGGGTTGTGCTAATCACGTGCCCCTCTCTGGTCTGCGGTCACCCCTCCCTCCCTCCGCGGTGTGTCGGTCTCCCCCTCTCTCGCCGCCTTGCCGCTGGATTAGGTGAGATCGGAACCGCCGCCGGGCAGCAGAGGGACGCCAGCTGAAGGTGGCGTGAGAAGGCTAGGTGAAGACCAAGGGTGTGAATGGATCGGAGGAGAAGGAGCAGGCGAGAGAGAGAGAGAGAGAGAGAGAGAGAGAGAGAGAGAGAGAGAGAGAGGGAGAGAGAGAGAGATAGATAGAGAGAGAGAGAGAGAGAGAGAGAGAGAGAGAGAGAGAGAGAGAGAGAGAGAGAGAGAGAGAGAGAGAGAGAGAGAGAGAGAGAGAGAGAGAGAGAGAGAGAGAGAGAGAGATTTGTGTAGAAAAAGAGTGTGATGTGTGGGAAGGATTCCTCCTGGACTAGTCGTGTTTTTTATAAATGAATTGTTCCCCTAGA
Source organism: Amphibalanus amphitrite (assembly GCF_019059575.1). Taxonomy (NCBI): domain Eukaryota; kingdom Metazoa; phylum Arthropoda; class Thecostraca; order Balanomorpha; family Balanidae; genus Amphibalanus; species Amphibalanus amphitrite. The sequence goes on from NW_024883184.1 coordinate 78,109, forward strand.
TTTCAGCTTGTGTTACCAATAACAATTATTTTCCAGTAATGTGACTATAACCGTCATGAGGTGATCAATAGCCGCTGTTGACATGCGGCTTCGCGTTATTACTGCCGTTCTGTTGTTATTCCGAATCACCGCCGTTGATCTGTCGTTATCGCTCTCGATAGCCGGGCTGATCGGTCGTTATGTGCTCAGTTGCAGCCGTTATCTCACTCGATCAATCCGCGTCAATGACCGCCAACAGAACCCAACTAGCATACCATACAGGCGCCGGAGACCATCGAATGCCGCCAGCCAGCGCTCCAATTAATGAGAGCCATGCCGCCGTTCAAACTATAATCACAGAGCGGAGTGTAAGAGCATCTGCACAGGAACCTTGCCTAACAAGCTGAGGATGCGGTCGGAGTCACATTGGCTGCACGAACAGATAAATGGTAGCAATGCACAGTCTGTGTGCATGGCAACACACCTTAGGGAGTCTGTTGTGACTGCTAAGCACTGGCAGCTCTTAGCAGATATAGCTTAGCAAATATTCCGATATACATATCTGCCGGAATGATATGCATTACAAATGAAAAATTAAAAGCCAATGATCTCCGAACTCTGGGTGCTGACCGTACATAGGCTAAACATTACGTGTTTGACCGTCTATCGGGCGTAAAGCATAAGTGTTTGGCCGCTGCATGGCACCGCTAACGCGGGCTTGAGGCCCACCGGCATAGACGGGCTCATCGTCCCGGGGCATCGACGTTCAGGAGTGGTCCGTCATACGCACAGCCACACAGACCTTGTATATTGGTTCAGATGGCGGGTCATTAATTACACAGTGATGTGGGCAGTGTGAATTACGTCAATTTAAACGCCTAAGCTGAGGCTGTAAATCTTAACGTTTAAAATTAATCAAGTCGCCGATGAGAGCTTCACAAGATACGTTGTAGGGCACTGATTTTTAGTCCGGGTGGTCCAATGAGGTTGAATCACCAGAAGCAAAGTAAGCATGACATAACAATTTTGTGTAGCATACTTACTCATATCAGAGCATCTCACTGTTCACATGACGCCAACAGGTAGGGGAGAGTGGGGCACATTCGTGCATGGGGCACATTCGTTTTCAGCAGTTAATGGGAACACGAGTGACTGCACGAGCTCAAGGTAAATTATGGAAATATGTCTATCATTGCCGCCCTTCGTTCACCGTAGAAGACAACACTGTACCTGCTGTCATGCTTGATAAAAACGCAAATTTGTAATATTCGTGAGCTTTCCAAACTTTTCTCATATCATCCATTTTCGTGATCCTGACTCGGAAATGTGGTTCAGCTTTTCAAAATTGGGGGTGAAGAAGCCCACTGTATTCACGGAACTGCTGCAAACTTGTTTGTTGAAAAAGTGTCATTTTTTCAAAAAGAAATTTTGAAATATATTACTAATAACGTTGTGGGGCAGGTTCGTGTACGCACTGCCTGGGGGCACATTCGTGCATATTTTTTTTAGTTTTTGCGATTTATGACTTTATCTGTAGTAGGTTTCTCTAATGACGCTCGCCTGACTCAGTCTCGACTGCTTGCGACGTCGTGACGAGCAATTCACGCGAACTTGGCGAGGTCACGGAGGCCGGCAGTTGGCACATTCTTGTTGGCCAGCCCATTCTTTCTACATTTGTTGTGCAATGCATTCTTGTCGAAAGGAATCAAGTGAAATGACCCCCTGCCAATTTCCTTTGGTAAATTTCTGGTAATGCCCGGTAATTTCTCGAATTTTGCCGGGTGAACGGAAGTGCCCCATCTCTTGAACGAATGTGCCCCATAGGTGGGGCAGTTTCGTGCAAATGTTCAGAGTTAATAAAAGTCATTTTTTCTAATGGAAGCAATAATTTTATAGGATAACTTTTAAAGAGGAAAACTATCTGCAATAGTTCCTTTCCATACTACAATCAGCAATTTTGCCATTGCACTAACCAAAGAACAGATATATGGGTTTATCCATTTTTTGCACGAATGTGCCCCACTCTCCCCTATTCACTCTGTATACACCTGTGCACGCCAATGCATGCATTTTGACCCCATTCTGCGAATCATCGAGCCACGACGTTGATCAGCATTTCACCGGTCGACTTTCAGCGGTGATCTCGCAGCCCCGCGGAGGTCTGGAATGGCTCAGGGGCCCACACACTCGCTGTGGGCGCGTGCCTGGCTCCGTCAGTCGGCAACAGCGCTCATTATACAACGGGCCTGTGAAATATCGGTCCATTTGGCACGACCACCACGGCCTCCCAGGAGCACTCACCACACAGGGTGGCATATTTTTGCACAGATACTCATCGGCACAGTGCAAGCGTTCAATATGGGAGCTCGGTTGTGTAAGAGATCCATGCATGATATCTACCCTCTTTCCCTTCCGTTTCTTTCAACATCAACGATTGAAAAAAAAGACTTTTAACATCAACGATTGAAACAATAATTTCCTTCTGTGCATGTTGGTTGCTTATGAGTGGGTGACTCTGCTTTAATTCCTTATACCGGGTGGCCCAGAAAAAACGTTCCCAATTTTAAATCAATATTTCTCAGAAAGTGATAAAGATGCAACATTGAAACTTTCAATAGTCAATGCGACATATATTTTCAGTGAATGGTATGATTTTTATGTTATTCGGTCAATTACTTTTTAAACGGTTCGTGTTTCTAGCATGCCATGTAAAAATCACTTTTTTGCTCTGTTGTTTACCAAAAATGTGAGTGAACGGGCCACTTCCATCTCGGCACCACGGCCTACAGCCATGACTGCTACTGGCAACTAGTCTCATTGGTGGTTCAGGCCTCAGGGTGACTGACATTCCCTCTAGCTTTTTTCCTTATTCGGTCGATTTACTTTTTGATCTTCTTGAAGGGAGGGCGATCAGCAGTAACCCATGCACCGTGCCACTCCTTCGCCTCGAAACGGGACTTGGGTTGAAACGAATGGCATCCATTAACACAACTTTGGCTTGGTATTTGAATATTTGGCACATAAGTGTGACAAAAATATATGAAATAGCAGCACACGTGCTGGTATCATTCAAGCCGTTCTATTTTTTTTTGTATTTTTTTCTAACAGGGTACGTCTAAGCCAATCATTACTTCCGTTCAACAACGGCAAAAAAAGCAAAAACGTCTTACTTGATTCAACATAAGATTGCTGGCTTTAAAATGATGGTACAGTGTTATAATTTGGCATACCAATGCGCAAAGAAGTGACGCAAACTGGATGAAAATTCTAGCTCGTTATTTGCACTCGAATTTGAGATATAGGCCTCCAAAGTTCGGAACGTTTTTTTTTGGGCCACCCGGTATACTTGTCTGCCTTCAATTTTAAAATTAGCGTTATACTCACGGGTATGAGAGTACGACCTAGGATAAGACGATGCTATCAACTGCTTCTGGCAAAAATTGCAATTGCAATGATTTCGTCTCTAAATTTTTCCGCAGCCGATCTAAATTAAGACGCGTCAATGCACCCACGTCCCAGAGCCGGTTTTATATCGCTAATGTAAAGGCAGCAGCGTGACATGGTTTCGTCTTTTTGCCAATCGCACATAATGAAGACGACAATCTAGTTACCTTTGAGGCATGGCTAGTCATCGCCAGCACTGATCATTGGTGCCATTGATGGGAATATGACCTGTGACATTTTCTTTCAGCTTAACTGTTTGAAAATCTTTGTGCCACTCTTACCGTACCACTTGTTTTTAGTGACGGGAAGAGGTAAACAATGTGATGTGAAAATTCGTTGATATGATTTTCGGTTTTAAATGGTCAAACGGGAGCTTTCCTGCACATTGTATTCCTCCTGTATGCCTTCCGTCTAGTATTTTAGCTGTCGAACTGGAAGGTGCAGAAGTTACTGTCATGACGTATAAGTTGTCATGATTATGAAAATGCAGTACGTGTTCGTTTGAATTGCATGCACTTTATTTATTTGACATATCATATGAGCCACTCGTGGGCCAGCACTAAACACGTATAAACAGCAATACCTTTATTAGGCACAGGTCTCCATCAGGGCCATCATTCCAGTTACCATGGCACTGCTGAATGTCGGTATGCTATTGCAGTACCCAACCATATCTCCATAATCTTCGCACCAGAACAATAGCCCATTTAACCGGCGGTGATCCCCGTGAATCGATACTTGTTAATAGAAACACAAACACAATGTCCCTTGTCATCATTCATCGCCCAAACCATGAATGGCTTGGGTTAGGCTGCAGCGTACCCAAAGAAAGCAAAGACTAGCTTGAGGAGATGAAGATGAGAAGCAAGACAAGTCCTACACAATGAGCCAGCTGAACTTCAGGTCGTCTCTCAACAATCAGGGGCCACGCGACAGCCGGCCAATCTAGCGACATCAGATCAGAATTGCTCTCCTTGAATACTATCCTGTGTGCGCAGCGAGCCTCATGAACTGACAGTCTCCCTTGCACTCGAATAAGTGTCCAGTGGCATACAGTGGCCAGCAGAGGTCATCAGCTCAGCTGAACTGCGATGACCGTCAAACGCTCGGCTTCTGTTTACGACGGTGTCTGACACCACGGTTAGCGTTCGTGTAGTCAGATGTAAATCTAGTCAGGACGTCAATGGGTTGACGGGACGGGCGGTCTGGGCGGTCTAATAGTGGCGGTACGGTACGGCTTCCTGACAGACCAGATCGACAGACCCGGTAGGACCCGGGATGGTGGGTAGATAGGGACGGGAAGGGTGATGTCTGATAACCGCTGAATGCCGCTGAACATGTGCCAGCTGGTGACATTTAGGCCGATTAATTGGTGGTTTAATTAGTAAATGACTTCAATTAATCAATTATTGGGTCAATTACAGTGTGGTTCAGCGCGGGTTGGTAGTTGCTACTTTTTAGTTGATACAGGCCGGCACAGCGTAAACGCAAATTATGTCTTATTTTACTACTCGGCGCCAATTACAATTACAATTTACGATGCAGCACAACATGGCACAGGAGTACGAGTACGGCCACAGGCGCCACAGCGTATCAGCCGAAATACGGTAGCATGTCGTGCCGCTACTCGTCGCCAAGAGTGTCACCATGTTAGTAGCATGCACAGACGATCTTATCTGCATGCTGGAGTTTCAGCTGGGTGAAATAGCAGCCAGGTGCCATACGAGTCACGCAGATTGATCGAGCAAGATGTCTGCGTATGTGGTAACTGTGGCAATCAACTGTTTTGCATTCAATGCAGCTACCATAAATGAGCGATTGTACAGAGGTACCGCTTGCGCTTGTTTCTCTCCTCTCCAGAGTTCCCATTCATCGCCTAGATGGGCTGGCGTGACCGATCGGTGCTGGCCACCGGGCCCGTCCCACGGACTCCCGAGACCGGTATGGCTCGGCCCGGCAGCGGAGGAGAGCCGAGGGCAGTCCGAACACCCGTGAGAACCAGCCGCTGAACCGTCCGCTATCGGCCGGACCGGTGAGCGCCGTCCGTGCAGCCGACGGTCACGGAGAGGCGCCTGTGACCCCCGACCCGGCCGCAACCGCCGCGACCCCGACCCCTGCCCCTGCAGACAGTAGAGGCCAGGCTGGGCAGCAGCTCCGCCGACCGCCGTCCAGGATGAGTGAGTCGGGGTGCTTACTTCCCATCAAATACGAAACTGATTGAAGTGAACAGTGATCACCGCTTAGTTTTCAAATGAGCCTGTTGGTGTATGAAAACTGAAAATGGCAGTACATTGACATACACTCTCGTTTGCTTTCCTCCGTTTCATCAGCAGTAGGAAGAATAAATAACAAGTCTCTGATCTAAATTAATTCCAAAGATTCAATTTGAATGAATGGACCAGCTTCTTCGGGCCGCTAGACCCTGACAAAGCTTCGCCGCAAGGTCCAGCTGTCACTCACCGTCCTCAAATACCGCACCCACGGTCCTAACCAGCGGCCTTCCGAGCGGCCGGACACGCGTCTCCCGCTAATAACGTGCTCCCCTGTCGGAAGGGAGGGGCGCGCGGGCCAGGTGCTGCCGTCGGGTCGGGAGGGGCCGGGGAGGGGGCCCCGGCAGGGGAGAGGTCAGCAGGTGGATTACCGTGGGAAGGCCCGCGGCGCCGCCTTAATAGATGAGTGGACACGACCGGCCTATGGAGGAATGCAGGACGGGTGATGTTGGTGCTGCACCGCACCGCCCGCCTGCATCTGTCGAGAGCCGCGGAATGCTGTCAGCAAGCTGTTTTTAAATGTCGGTCACCTGCCGGGTTATGTATACGGATAGCATCGGCCGGAAATGAGCTCTGTGGTATGTAGAATGTAGATGTGCGGTAGAGAATCCAAACACCCAACTGTTGATGTGATCACCGAGCGACTTTGCTTACTTTGAGGTATTTCAACGAATACTTTTGCTTTTAATTTTTACGTACATACTTTGTTTTACTGCAAATTTAAAGAATGCAAGTAAGCGATCGCTCTGTACCACGATATAACGTTCATTTAACACAATCATCGTCCTGACCAGCATGAGGCATTAGCCTAACGTTAAGATAACATATAACATAATATATTTGACATTGCGAATAGCAAGTCGCAGGAAATCAAGGGCCTGAAACGACATAACGGCCGACATTTTAGCTGCAGTGTGGCTGCAGTGCATCGCCTTGAGTGCATCAACTGCAACATTCGGCACGTGCAAGGTGAAAATTCGAGTTGGAGGCGTTGAAAATTGCATACAATGCCTTGCATACAATAGTTTCCAAGTTTGTCGAACGATTTATTCGAACGAATTTCGACATGTAAATTGATAAAAAAAAAAAATTAGAGCTGCGGTAATCTAACGTTCAAACGGAGTCAGACTATTGTGTCTTACGAAGCTCAATTTTATCTCGATTGGTGATTTGTGCTCGCCGCGACCATGGCGTTTTCGTCGTCGACCATCGAGGTGCCGCTGGCGGTGCAGCGGGCTCGGGAGAATCAGGTGCGTCGGTATGCCGCCTACCTGCAGCGCAGCCTGGACGGAGGCGAGCCCGACGACAACGAAGAAGAGGAGGCAGGTGACTGATAACTTCATCGACAGAGCGAGCGCTCGCTGGTTAAATGGCTCGGTATAAGATAAGAACAGTTTCTTTAGACCGAATGCTTACATAGTTTTAAATTGATCTTATTTGCAAGTGTTTCACAGCCTAGTCTTCGTTTTACCTTTTAACGATCTCAATTTATAGTCTTTTTCAAATAATTATTTTATTCTATGACTATGTATGTGGACACCGTGCCAACGCTCCCCATCCGTCGGCAGAGGTGGACACGTGCTGGTCGTGGTGCGTCTGCATGGGCGCCCTGCTGGTCAACACCTTCCTGATCGGCATCCACCACGCCTACAGCGTCCTCTTCATTGCGTTCCGTCGCGAGTACGGACTCTCTTACGACACCGCATGTAAGTCATGTCACATTTACTAGGAAAGACCCACTCTCTGGACAAAACTTTAAAAACGTACGTCTACCTTTTTTAGCCTGTTGAGCTGTTTGCTTATATATTCCTTCACTGGGCTCCCGTTTCTGTCGGCAGCATGGCTGGGCTCGCTCTCGTACGGCTTTTCGTCGTTTCTGGGCCCGTTCTCTGGCCTGGTGTTCCACAAGATCGGCCACCGGGCCTGTGCCACGATCGGCACCTTTATCGCCGTGGCCGGCCTGCTGGGCTGCAGCTTCGCCCACAGCGTCACCGAGCTGGCCGTCAGCTACGTCTTCCTGTTCGGCCTCGGCTCCAGCCTGTCCTACACGCCGTCCGTGGTCGTCAGCAAGTGAGTGGGGCTTAGTGTGAGGAGGAAGGTATCCCTCAGCAGGTATGGGAGGGGTTTATGAGCGAGAGATAGACGCTGTAAAGGCCCGGCGTAGCATGAATATGTCGTGCAAATATGCAGCAAACATTTCAAATGCACGTAGCATTTATAAGGTGACCGTATAGTCCGAAGAGCGGAAATTCACGGGACTGACGATCGTTTATTGGAAGTTGGACGTTCCGAACGGTGCAATGGTTGAGCGAAGTAGACTGCGCTATACATTGACAGGACACTAGGCATGTCCGACGCACATGAGTGCATGCATCGGAGTTCCATGGGCTTTGTCACCCGGTTGAATGTCCGGTTGGTATTTCCGAACAGAGTTTGCGGTGACGTCACAATCGAGGTTCGGAACTCTCTGACAAATGAACTCCCTGACAAACGACCCGTATAGGACGTCAATCGCTAGCTGATGAAACGTGCAGCAATTAGCTCAGTCATTTTGTCCACATGTAAGCCCCCTTCAGACCAGTCTTCTCGCACCAGTACAACTGGTTCGGGGAGATGATAACATCTCAACCGGTGACTCATGCGGTTCAGACTACCCTAACGCTTGTCGGCGCCCACACGCGCACTGACACTCACACAGCGATCACGAACAAAGTGATTCAGTGCATGACTCCCTTCTGGTCATCCTGACTCAATGAGAGCTGTCGTTCCCGGTAGCTCTAAACTCCATCAGAACCTGCGCTCAACGACAATAAAATTCCGTGCACGGTTACTGCACGCTGGGAGTGACCGGCACGGTCTCAGCTGGTCTCGGCTCAATTTTGGGAGCTCTGCCGGCGCCGCCTAGTCATTGGCCGCCGGCAGCTCCGGAGTGACAATGACGCGACACACGGCGACACGGCGCTACACTCTCGGTGTCGTAAAACAACCGCTGTTGCACTGTTGCAGTCGAGAGAGACTCACGGGCTCGGCCAGTTTGCAGCCGCCGTGGCCGCTCAAATACGTCACAAAGCAGTCGAGGGAGGGACCCGGTCACACCGCTGATCAACGGGTGATATCATAGAGTTCCATGAACTCTGCAGAACAAATACTCTTCTGGTGCTTTTATCCAATAGACTAGGACCACATCCGAAGCCGACTGTTCTGAAAGGATTACGTTTGCTAGGAAATTCCAGGCTATGGACCGTAAGCTCACAGTCCTTACACTCTCAAAATACTTATTTTTGCAGGTCTTATTGCAGTTTCAGTAGTCGATTATAATGTGCATGTGAATTCATCCGTGATAATATGCCCTAGTAGATCGCTATAACGTCGTCTGGGGGTCGGATAGGCCTCCGACACACGGCAGCCGGACCGTGCGACATGCCATAATTCATAAACTGCGGCTCGGTTCGGCGTGTGGCCTGCCGGACCATTTGTTGTTTCAGCCGCCGTCCTTGGTCTATCTGCGAGCCGCAGTGTGCCGCCACCAGTACTGTGCGTGACAAACAGGACGGCTGAATTATTCCACTGACGCGCTCGCCCATAAATAGTGTGTTTAAAACAGTGTCCCAAATCCGGCTGTTTTCCAGGCGTCTACGATCCTGGTTTCCGCATTCGGTGCGCCCGGTCGATCGGAATAAGGTGCAAGCATCACTTAGCGACAAGCGAAAATGCTATCAACGATAAAAACGACACCCGTTCCTTGCATTTTGGTCATCAGCGTGAGATATGAACACATATGCACATACTGTTAGATACTAGGTTCGCACTCTTCATCTACGGAATCGTAAATGGGCATAAGCACAGACACCATTGATCACTTATCACGAGGTCAGTCTTAGCCCCTGCTCCCAGATCACCCCAGCTATTTGTGTCGACTCATGGTCGCTACATGTGTGCCTGTTTACCCTTTCTCGTATTTACGCTATCTCTAACAGCCGTTCCGTTTTCTCCTCTGACCGGCAGTCCCTACTTTGACCGCCACCTAGGTCTTGCCACCGGAATAGTGATGTCGGGCACCATGATAGGAGGCATGATACTGCCTCCCGTCGCACAGGTAAGCGTATGGGGCTTGGAAGGATCAAAAACGTTTAATGGTACAGAGAGATATCTGAAGGGAATTTGGCAGCTATATCTCTGGTAGCCAAATGATTATGTTGTGCATGACTGTGCAGCCAACCGAAAGTTGCTAATTGTTTGCATGTATTATTTGTCAAGTACTTTGCGCAAGCGGAACATTCGTCCATTGACAAATTCACCAAACTGTAAAATGGATAGATTGTCTAATGTCTGTCCACAGCTATAACTAGAGTCTCCCGATGCCCTATAGCCCCAGTACGTCGACTGTGCTGCCCCCTCTGCCGGCAGGTACTGCTGACATCTGTCGGATACCGGGCCACAATGCGAGTGCTGGCCGGAATCGGGTGTCTAGGCTTTGTCGGCGCCTCGACTTTCAGCGGCCGGGAGCGGCTCATACCGACCAACCAGACAGACCCTGGCCGGCCCCGAGACGGTGAGCACTGAGCAGGGGAGTGGAAGAGCGAGCCCATGGCAGACGGGATGACGGGTAAGTTCCGAGGAGGGGATGTATCAGATTACCGCACTGCGGATAGTGAGGGAGACCGATAGGTACTCGTATACCAAACAAATGGGAGTACTAAACGCCATGATTGCTGTCAAGCATCAGCCGCCTGACCAATGAGGTGTTCCCTGCAACACCCGCGTGACCTGCTATTCCACAGAGAGAAGTCCGAGATAGTAGATGAGGGCCCGATCCCCATCGACTCTGACCTGCCGCCCATTCTCCCTCGGCAGTGACGGTATACCTGCGTCAGGTGAGGAACACCCTCCGAGACCCCGTCTACTGCGTCTGGGTGTCGTGCATCATGCTGGTCCACCTCGGCTCCATGACGCCCATCATACATCTGGTGCAGCGAGGCCTGGACATCGGTGAGTGGCAACACAGAATGCTCAGTGATGGGAGAAACACGTCGTCTTCCTAGGACAAAGAGACGAACTGAGCCCTTTCCCCGTCTGTCTCCTTTTGCGGCCTGTGTCCTGCCAGTGACCTGTGTTCTTGCAGAGTCTCTGATCTTCTCCTCCGTTCCTGTTAGGTCTCAGTTTCGGAGAGGCCTCCTCGGCCGTATCTCTGATGTCGGTGGCCAGTGCCCTGGGCAGGATCGGCTTCGGTCGGGTCCTCGACCACCCGCGGGTCTCACAGAGGCTCATGGCACAACTCTCTATTTTCGGTGAGATGACGCTATCACCGGCACCAATGGTGATAAGAGGTCACAGTAGTACATACAAGAGCGCTGATCCTGAACATCGTTTAGTACCGTGTCAGATGGCAGGCATTGCGACAAGGGTCATCAGAGGGTAGCATTGGCCAGTTCTATCATCGGGACTATTGATGCCGGTCTGTCTCCCTTCTGACCACTGTCTCATTTCCAGTGATGGGCCTCTCGCTGATCCTCGTACCGGCCGTGGTGAACCTGCCACTGATGCTGGCGTTTGCGCTGGTGTACGGCGCTGCCGAGGGCCTCTACGTCGACCTGATGCCACTGACCACACTGCGACTGATGGGACCGCGAGGAACGGCCGAGATCGCCTGGACGCTGCTGGTCGGGATGGTATCCATTCCGTGGATCATTGGACCGTTCGTAGCCGGTACGTATACAAAAGTCACGTAGGAGTCACGGTAAAGTGAAGCGTCATTAACCCATCCTTGATGAATGCTGATGATGATGTTTATAATAGCCATCGGCGTCCATTGAGCCATCCAATTGCCAGTTATTCGTCCACTCACCCATGTCGCTATACGTCCCGTGTTTCTATTGTCAGCCGCTGAACTCATCCGTGGACCGTGACTAATTCCTCTGATCGGCATCGGACACTGGGTTTCACAGGTATTCTGCGAGAGACTGTGGGCTCCTATGACCTGGCGTTCATCCTCTGTGGAGCCGTCATCGTTGCCGCTGCCGGCATCCTGTTTGCGCTGCCGCTGGCTCTACGTCGCAGAGAGATGGGTGAGTGAGTGCGACTGTTGACTGGTCGGGACCGTGCGATACGGTTGTGATAATGTCTGGTGTGGATAGGATAAAACTGCAAGTGAGAATGGGACCTGACTCTGTACCTAACCGGCTTGGTCATCGCCTGTGTAAGCTAACTCAACTCTGCGCAGGGATGACGAGAGGCAGAAAGATCAAGATACCCACAGAACATCGGGATATAAATACGGCTGATATAGCTACAAAGCTCCAGGCAAACAGCCGTTCTTGCCCCATTGTCAGCTGCGTGGATGGACTGACAAGCCGTCCTCCCGTACCGTTCATTCGCAGCGGACGGTTCGCCCGAAGGAGCCGGAGACGCGCCTGCACAGCTGACCCAGGCCAGCTTCGGCGCGCCCATCTTCGGCTACATCAGCATCCAGGACATGCCGCCCAGGTGAGTGACGTAATCTGTGCCTCAGCGAGAAGCAATTGGCATCCGATCGTTGCCGAGATCCGTGTGAAAATTATTCCTTTCCTCTGCCCTGTCTTGTAAGGAAATCTTTTCTTCTGGCATTATTGTGCCGTTTCTTAGACGACGAGCACCACCGTCGATTTGCTTGCCCTTGATTGTTTGTGATCATGCTACAGACTGACGAAAAATAGAAGCAGCCTCTGAACACGCACATCTGTCTGTGCTATTGCAGCTATCGTCAGCAGATCCGTTTCCGTCCGGGGAAAACAACCCAGCTGCAGCAGGGCCTCGGCCCGGGCGGCCTGCAGAGTACTGCTCAGACCATCTCTAACCTGGAGATCCAACCTCTGAACGCCAGCAGTCGCGCACACAACCGATGGACCGCCAGGTAGGCTGCGGTGACCTCTAGAGGGCATGTGTTTGCAGTTGGGCTGTGATGGAACTGAAACTATCATGTGTCGTATGTCTGCACTGACGGGTGCGTGCCGCTTTCCATCCGACAGCCGATCTCAGGAGGTCGTCTCTCGTCCTCTGCCACTCGAGTACGACTCTCTGGCTGCGCTGCGGAGGAACATCCCCAGTCAGCGACCTGGCGCGGAGACCACGCCGCAGCCGGAGCCGGCAGCTCCGCCGGCCGCCGCCCCGTCCACCTCCAAGACACTGCCGCCGCCGCCGGCCGCGCTGCCGCCGCCCGTGGACCAGGTGCCGGCAGGGTATGAGGCGCTGCCCGTGGCCGGCTACCTGGTCTTGGAGCCGGGCTCGGACCAGGCGCGGTTCGTGGTGGTGGACAGCCGCGCCGGACAGACGCTCATGATGCGCACCTCTCTGACGCCCGGCCCGGCTGATGTAGAGGACGAGAGTGACGACCGACTGCGGCAGGTTCTGGAGACGATCGCTGAGGAGTCGCGCAGCAACATCGCCGTGGTGGACGGAGGCGAGGGCGCCAGCACGGCGCACGAGCGGTTCCGCCAGGTGCGCCGGGCCGTCACCGGCTGGCACGCCTACGCAGAGGCGGACGAGGCTGAGGTCACCAGTCTGACAGAGTCGCGGTCCGTGGAGGCTGCCACCGCCGGCTCAGTCACCGAGCAGGAGACGGCGCCGCCGCGGCCGGCTTCCCTCTCGTCAATGGACGTGCGACCCACGGCCGCGACAGCCGCCTCGCTGTCTGACGCCGAGCTGGAGACGCCCGAGCAGCGCTCCGTGTCGCCCTCGGATATCACCCTGTCGGGTGTGGCCGACTCGCAGGAGTGGCACGAGCCGCGGCCCGGCTCAGCCATGTCCGACCGCGCCCGCTCGGCCGACACGCGGCGCCGGCGCAGTCTCGGACTCAGTCTCAGTCTCAGTCGGGGAGGAGAGGCGCGGCCCGCCAGCAGCGACCACGGCAGCCTGGGGAGCGTGTCGAGCGCGGAGGAGGCCGACTCGTCCACCGGCGACCGGCCCTACTACTGAGCTGACACAGAGCAGGCGGAGAAACAAGGAACTTATCGGGGTATAGGTTACCAGGACCGAGAGGCAGGGTAGCTTATGACTTCACCCTTTAGAAAGCACCACGTGAGAGGAAGCTCGGAGAGTCAAAGGATAACCACCCTTAATCCCTTACCACCATTCAAAAACTTGATCATTTCATTCGAAATGTATTGCCTACCAGCTCCCGATGGGATGGATCACCGCAAAACATGGCCGTGGGGCGGTATAAATAAAGCTGATTTGGTCTGTGGGGCGGCCGAGCGCCGGACGGTACGGGGCGGTCCGATCAGGGTTTGCACCGGCCCGTGAAGCGCGGGTACAGACACACCTCTCGGATGTGGTAGCGGTTCAGCAGCCAGCAGAGCAGACGCTCCAGGCCCAGGCCGTACCCGCCGTGCGGTGTGGTGCCGTAGACACGCTGTAACCGACGGGGGAGCGGGTGTTAGATAATTCCGGACCAGCCGAATGTGAGGCGAGGGTGCGTACTGGCAAGGGGCAGCTACGGTGAGCCATTTTAGAAGGTCCGCGGATGAAAAGGGTAAAGGCTGGAACGATTTACAAGGTAGTCACGCTCAACTGACACTGCCCACACCTTAGGTTTTGGTGGGTAGAAAAGCCATACGACGTGACAAAAATATTATGCATCGAAGTGCAGGATTGCAGAAACGTTCATCTCACAAATATCAAAAGGCAATGCTACCGAGCATATCAGAACCGGTTCAAGCAAGATATATGCTTTACAATGACAGATAGAAGATATGAATAGATCATTCCTGTTTTGCACCCAGTGGCTACGACCGGAAAAAAACGACAACGATCAATGCCGACCGATTAAGTGCTGCCGATATAGGCAATTGTACCAAACCCATGGCTCGTTGAAATACAAATATAGACTGCGCCGTCTAACTGTCGTCTCACCTGGTCTTTGTACCAGTAGTAGGGCTCCGAGGGGATGCCCTGCTTTTTGAACGCCTCCTCCAGCTGGGCCAGGTCGTTCATGCGCATCGACCCGCCGACAATCTCACCGACGTTCGGCATCAAGACGTCCACCTGAGACAGGACAGGGGCGACGGGTCAGCCAGTCAACAACAGGCGGGTAAAAAAGACAATAGCTAAACTGACAATGGCACAGGAATCATCTGGTTTGCTGGGGCTTTGGGACGCGCCGACAGTGGAATTATTATGAGCCCAATAGAGGACTACAATGGAGATTGACACACATTTTAATACAAATGTAAAGGCTATTGAGATATCACAACACAAATTTTATGTTTCATCTATGAGACCGTTCACCCAAGATATCAGTATCGTCACCCTTCACACTTGAGCAGCCTTACCGACTCAGTGAGGCGCGGGTCCTCGGGACACTTGGCCATGTAGAACGCTTTGATCTCGTAGGGGAAGCGGCAGAGCATGATGGGCTCGTTGATCATGTCGGTCATCTTCCTCTCTGGCATCTCGGGGATGTCCTCGCCGAACTCGTAGAACGTGCCGTCCTCCTTGGTGATGTTGTTCTCCTTCAGGAACTTGATGGCGTCCGCGTAATCCATCCGGCGGAACGGACGCTTCGGCGGCTTGAAGTCCTGGAGGCGCAAAAAAGAGGTGTCATGAGTAATCCGTAACCTGCAGCTGCTGCTGACATGTAGGCAAATATATAATAAGACATATATATAACGCCAGTAAAACGCCTTTTGGGCGAAGAACGAGCGAGCGAGATAGTGAGCCCTGCACGTGCAGAAGGGTGAGAGGGGACTTCCAACGGGCTTGTGCAAAGCACCCTTCTAACCGGTCGCTAGCGGTGTACCAAATTTGAACGCAATCGGCCCAGCCGTTCCTGAGATCTGAAAGCGGCATTCTGCACATGCGCACGTGCAAACGGGGTCCAAAATGACTTTTGCACGGCACCCTACTAACCGTTCCCCAACCGTGTACCAAATTTGAGCGCAATCGGCCCAGCCGTTCTCGAGATCTGGAAACGCCCCCTGCACGTGCGCACGTGCAATAGCACCCTAACAGCAACACGTGGGAATGCATTGCCTGATGGGTGCACCTGTATGCCAAGTTTCAGCGAAATCGCCCCAGAATTACCGAGTTACTGAAATGGGAACAAATTTGGCACCTCTTATTGTTGTATTTTGCACGTGCAGTGGGGGTCACTCAAATAGATGAAGAGTATCCGACCTTTGGTAGAAGGGATGCAGCTACCCTATAACAATGACAGCAAGACAATCGCTCAAGCCGCTGCTGAGATATGGGCCTCTCAAAATCATTACTTTTGCAAAACTGCTTGAACACCCTTGACTTTTCACGTGGCACGTGCCACGGCGGTCACTGAGATGTATCAAAAAATAGTCAATTACGGGGTAGAAAGGATGGGGCTACCCAGCAAAAAAGACCGCAGGCCATTCGGTCCAGCGGCTGCTGAGATATAAGCCTCTCAAAAGCGTTACAGGCCGGGCCGGGCCGGGCCGGGGCGCTCATACTGAGATTTTTCCGTTATATTGAAAAGACTTCGCTTCGCTCGCTGCGCTCGCTCGCTCGTAATAAGACACTCCCAAGGTACCTCCCCCACAGGTAAAATGAGGCAGGATACTGACCGGGTTCAGTTCGTAGACGATGTCGGCGAAGGGCGACTTGAGCACGCGGTCCACCACGTCACAGATGAGGTCCTCCAGCCGGTCCAGCAGGTCGTCAAACGTGATGAACGGACACTCGCCCTCGATGTGGGTGTACCTGATGATCGGAAAATTGGCGGAGTTGGTGATCAATCAGAGATTGAAGAGCTCAGTTCGATCTTGAGCATATCACACAACGAAGTATAGTTCGCAAAACCAAAGGTGAATGGCGCATGCCTGAATGAAACAATCGTACTTAATTTACTTTGCAGCTATAACAGCGTTCAATGCTCGTTTTAAAAACACATTCTTCCGGCTATATACCGCATACCTCCAGAATAAAACCCCCACGCGATGCACTCACTCGGCTAGATGACGGCGCGTTCTGCTCTGCTCGGCACGGTAACTCTGTGCCACGCAGAAGACGTCTCCCAGCGCCGGAATGGCCGTCTCCAGGTACAGTTGACTGCTCTGAGTCAGGTAAGCTTCCTCGCCGAAATAGTTGAACTTGAACAGCGTTGAGCCACCCTCAACCTGACCGCGAAAAAGGCGACACGTCAGCCACAACCCACGGACAACGTGATTATAGACGGCGAATGAGCATCTCGTGAAAGGTCACCTCACTGTTTTGTACGACCGAACAATGTATGACCTTTCGTCTTTCGACTGAACAAGGTAACCCTCGTTGAGATAAATCAAATCTGGAAAACTTAATACAGCAAAAGGGCTGACATTTTGATTACCTGGGTTTGGACGAGCGTGGGCGGCGTCACCTCGAAGTACCCACGGCTGAAGTAGTGCTCACGGAAGGCCTGTGTCAGCACTGAACGCATCTTTAACACCTTGGAGGTCTATGGAAAAGAAAAGAGATAGTTATGAATGTCACGTGACGAAAACTACAGGTCATATTACGGTTACAGATAAGCATAGCTGCAAAGATGAGCATACAGCAGCAGTTTTACACTAAAAATGTTTCGCATTTGAGATGCGTTTCTTATGTCTCTGCTACCGTCTTTGATTTCATCAGTGGTAGCTCTCCTTCTTCGATTGTTTCTCCCGAAATCATTAATCAACTCCGCCGCACTCCTTCTTTTCCCCAGTCACCAACGTCCTTACTCTCCAGTCTCCCTATTCCCCGCAGCCCCAACTAACGTTCTCCCCGCGGATCATGATGTGCCGGTTGTCGAGCTGCACGTCGGGGTTGGCCTCCTCGTTGAGTAGGGTGTCGGCTCCGCCGGCAGGCGCCAGGCCCACCAGCTCCCAGTAATCGACCTGCATCTCGTGGCCGCCCGGCGCCTGTTGGTGGGCACAAAGCGCGGCGTCGACATGGGTGTGTTTGGTAAACAACACAGATGATAGAAGTGCGTGAGAAAATGAACACTCGTTAATGATAGGGATGTTTTAATATCGAAATATCCAGCTAGTAAAAAAGATGGTTCAAAGCACATAACAAAGCAGAATGGTGTAGTGGAGAGGACGGAAAAGGAAGCAACGCATCCGACTACATGCTAAATGGCCAATTATCACACACTTGAAGCAGTCATTGAGTATTGACGTATTCCTAGAATAAAAAATCGCATTCCTAGAAATGTTTTCGTACCGCTGAGAAAACAAATCGCCTCTATTCAGCTCCAGCCCTCGCGGACCGATATTCTGAACCCCAGCCGACCGCCGATAACCGACAATCGCCCATCCCCGGGTGCCGCCGTACCGTTTTGCCCTCGGGCAGCGCCTTGACGGTGCCGTAGAGGCAGACAGACGACTCGGTCGAGAGCACCAGCGCCTCGTAGGTCTGACAGAGTTTGTCGGTAAGCACACACTGCAGGAAGCCCGTGCCGTCGCGCAGCACCACGAACATCATCGCCTTGCCTGGGGACACGACAGAGGGGTGGGTGGTGAGTTGGGGAGGCGGGAAGCTGAGGTCGCACATCTGCAGCATAAGGTATGTCGTGAAGCGATCCAGTCAAGGATCAAATTAACATCACTTCGAGCGTTCTGGTTTATTCTCAACTTCCTGATTTAAGTAAGAATCTCCCTTTCTTTGCTCCTTCTTGTACCTTATCCCTCCTTTTATAAGTTCCACTCACCCTGCCTCCTGAGCCGGTGCACCCAGCCGTAGACCTTGACTCGCGTGTCGCGGTGCCGCTCCGTCTCACTGATCTTCACACGCACCGCGCGCGGCCAGCTGGGGTCCTCGGCGATGGTCACCTTTCGCGCCTCCTCCAGGTTTTTGGCGCGCTTCTCCGCGTCCTCGGCCTCCTTTTTGGCGCGCTCCGCGGCTTTTCTCACCTCATGTTGCCATATCTTGTGCACCTTCTTCAACTGGGACTTGGCAACAGGTTCGAATTGCTGACGAACAGAAAAGGAATAAGTATCAAATGAGCGAGCAAGACATCTAACGACAAACCAAAATAATTTGAGTCTGAACAAAAACTCCTCTGAATTGATATTGAAGTACGGCATTGCTCTGAGGTTAGGAGTACACGATCAGCAACGAAGAGCAACTAATGGAGAAATTAGTTACGTCTTAGCAAGCTACAATGTGATGGTGTTAGTGGGCGGTCCAGCAAGCTAGAATTTCATGAGTGCAGTGTGAACAAAAATTCTGAAGTTGATTCAGTGAAGATGCAAAAATAATTGAAATTTGACACTTTCAAACGTAGCACATGCACGACGGCCCACGAAGCTACAGTTTACCGCACAATAGATGAATTACCAGGCGCTGTTATGTTGGTTGCGATTCATCGCAAAACACCGAATAGTTTCTGCGGTCGGTGAGCAAAAGCAATTATGGCGAAACCGCAAACTCTAGGAAATAAATCAAATCACAGCCGAACTACAACCAGATCATTGATTATTTTGTGATTGATTGGTTATATACCTCACTATGCCAGAGGAAAACGGGATGTGTTTGAAATCATGCTCGCCCAGCAGGTGTGCAAATCATGACGGACATTCGAACCCCTGGAAGATTGAGCCAGGGCAAAATTCGCAGTGCTGTTGCACAAGAAATCGACCCAGCCATTGTCCAGCCCGGTGCATGAAGTGTGAAATGATTATGGCAGGTAGTAATACCAGCCGAACCGTGCCTGGGTCTGTGTAAACGGCTGCCTATCCGGTTCAGAATCTATAAGTCAAATCGGAAGCTCCATTGTGCGAAACGAGCCGCGACACATGGATTTACCCCAGGGAGTGGTGCGGAGGTCTCAGCTCTCCGCCACCGTGCCACAGACTGCAGTGTGTGGGCCTCTCTTGAGCATCACATCCTCTATGCATATTTTCAGCTGCAATTACTAGCTCGTTGCCAGCTCAACAATACCGAAGCCAAACGTATTTAGCGCCAGTGAATCTCTACTCGAAATGATAATCTTCATTACGAAACAGATGACGGATAACAACCCGCTCGGTCCGATAAGCTTGATGAGCATGGTCTGGGGATGCTGCTAGACGTATGACAAAACCAGTACTAAGCTAAACAAATCAACTAAAAAGCGCAGGTCTTCTCGTTAAGACACTTTTGGCTGTCATGAGCAGTTGAAACAAAACAGATGTAAACAAACGGAACGAATGTGACAGGTTTACGAACTAAACGCTCCATAGTCTACTCCAGCTCATTTAATGCTCGAAAGAGATAATGCCACAACACGCATTCGATCATGCAACTACGATAATGCATTGATGACGATTGACGACTTTGAGACATTTTGCAGCGTCCAAAAGCGTCATGTTATAAATCAAGAATCATTTAGGAGGGGGCACCGGGGGCCGCTCCGCTCTCGCTGTGATACACAATAATGGTCAGCGAATGAATTCCACTAGCATCCATATAATTGCGGAGCTCATGCAAGGTGCAGCTGTCAAAAGCATACCGTCGCCCAGGCCATAAGCTATATGCTTCTACCATCATCGGTGCAGCGAGGTTAGCAATGCGGCACCACAGCAACCAAATGGACATGTGTGCCAGTGCGCGGGACCGGGACGGGCCCACCTGTCCCAGGAGTCGGTCCAGACCCAGACGGGGGAGCACCGTCTCATCACCGGCCGGCCAGCCGGAGGACTCCTCCGACAGACAGCGCACGTGACGCCACCAGCGCGCCACGTGCGTCCGCTCCGGCGGCGGCTCGGCCAGGCGGGCGAGCACGCGCAGGTCGAGTCGACTGGGCGAGTGGCCGCCGATATAGGAGAACTGGGCCAGGTGCGGCTCGAGCGCCGTCGACAGACAGGGAGAGGCGCCGCCTGAGGCCTGCAGGCAGCCCGGGGCGATAAATGGCCCAGCCGTAACAGGTGTAACAATGTGTCGTGTAACCGCCTGAGGCCTGCTGGCAGCCCGGGGCGAGAAATGACCCGTCGTAACAGGTGGAATTGGTTTGTGCAGTTTATTTTGGATGAACTACGCAAATGACAATTTGGTGAGGTAATGTGGTGTCATATATATAACACGACTAAGTATTTCAGGTATAATCAACATAAAACAGCTCTCTTTCCATGCGAGGTCACGCGACAGTCGAAGGGGCTCACAAAAACCTTGGAAGGCCTAGTGCTGGTATGAGCTGACCTCAGTCTTGTCTAAGAGGGCCCAGCAGGCCTTAATACTCAGTGTGGACTGTGGGCCCACATTGGCCTGACTCCTACGACTACCACGGCCGACACATTCTCCATCTATGGTCCCATTCGTTCTAAAGGAGCTGTTGATTTTTTATATCGTAACCAATGTGTCGTGTAACACGACTGGTAGAAAACCAATGAGTAGTTTGACTGCTTAGCTAAAACATGACTTCAGGCCTAGCAATAACGACTTCAACTCCGGAGTCGGAGTCGGTACGAGTTCGGCGTCTCCGGCCAGAACTGTCGACTCCGACCGACTCCGACTCCGCACGCCTACAGCTTTGCCCAACAAGTCAATATGCTGTTTCAACATTCACCCAGACATTCATCCTACCTTGCCCTCCTCTTTGGCATCCACAAGGATAGTGGGCAGCGGCTCCTTGCCAGCATGGTGCATTGCACGCAGCACAGTCTTGAAAGGCGCCTCCGCCGTGCCCTTGCCAGTCTCATCTGACCCATTCTTCTCCGAGGTGTAGATCTCTGCTGTGGAAATAGACACAACACATCAGAGTAGCAGAATAGTGAAATATCAAAGTTCAATGAAACAAACTATGGTTTCTTTTCTAGCAGTGCCAGTGCTTGACTTGAAATATCACTCCCTCCTCTTAGGAATTCCTCTCTCTCTCTCTCTCTCTCTCTCTCTCTCTCTCTCTCTCTCTCTCTCTCTCTCTCTCTCTCTCTCTCCGCTCTCCGCTCTCCGCTCTCCGCTCTCCGCTCTCCGCTCTCCGCTCTCCGCTCTCCGCTCTCCGCTCTCCGCTCTCCGCTCTCCGCTCTCCGCTCTCCGCTCTCCGCTCTCCGCTCTCCGCTCTCCGCTCTCCGCTCTCCGCTCTCCGCTCTCCGCTCTCCGCTCTCCGCTCTCCGCTCTCCGCTCTCCGCTCTCCGCTCTCCGCTCTCCGCTCTCCGCTCTCTCTCTCTCTCTCTCTCTCTCTCTCTCTCTCTCTCTCTCTCTCTCTCTCTCTCTCTCTCTCTCTCTCTCTCTCTCTCTCTCTCTCTCTCTCTCTCTCTCTCTCTCTCTCTCTCTTTCTCTGTTTGCTTTCTTGCTCTTGAATAATAAATGGACAGGAGCTCCATGCACTTACTGGTGACCAATTAAGAGCAATTCTATGCTGATATTTTATAAATTTAGTACAAACCTTGTAAATGGAGGAATTCACAGACAAAGCCCCGCTAAACAAAACTTGTTGCGTTGGCCCTGCCCTCTACCCTCCGGTCAAGTAATTCCTACTTTACAGCAGAATTTAGTGTCCGAAGTTTAACTATGCACATAGCCATGTATGGTTAGTCACCCTCACTGATTTGGCTGGCTTCAACCTGCCACAAACCTCAACCATGCCCAACCATGCCAGTCAGGGAGCTCATAAGCATCAGGCGTTCATTGCACCTTGAACCTCAGACTCTTGTATTTGTCACCAGGACGTGTACTCTCACTACATGCTCAATGTTCTAATGAATGAGACTTGGGACTGACATTTAAGCTCTTTTGGTTGCAAACTTTTCTACAATAGTTCCAGACTTTATTTCACCAACAACTCAGAGCAAGGTGACAAAATGCAATCAAAATAAGGAGAGAATAGAGGAAAATGCAAAGTAGGAGAATCAATCTGCTAGCTCATTCAGCTAGCTCATTCCCCCTCCAAGGAAATAGTTCACTTTTAACATGGGATTTTGAACTGGAATAGCAGTTTCGTAGCTTGAGCTGAGACTAGCACAAATCAGGAGCTTTTACGGCTCAACGATCAACCTAGACGAAGATATTCCATTTCTCGTTCCGAAAAGAGTGCCTTGCAGAGGAATGTGTGCCTTGCACTTGCCTTGCAAGGAATGCAGCCACGTCATCGTCAGCCAATCAGCATGCTGCTTACAGCTAATGCAGCATGCGTAGGTTTGAACTACGCAATATGATTGGTCAACGCGTAATAAGCTTCCGCGTCAAACATTATTTTACATAGAATATAGTTCATCCTATATTAAAATATAGAAAATAATTGTTTTTACAAAAAGGTTTTATTTTATTTTCTGATCATTTTGAGCATAAAAAATCGTAAATCCATAGCAAAATACTAATTTCAGGAAAGTGAACTGTTTCCTTTAAGGCTCATAGTTCCAACCAATGACTGACAAATCCAATTCTTGTGAGCTGATTTCATGTATCTACTTACCAATGTTCATATCACCCATTGCTTTCTCCATGGTTACCTGAAAAGTTTATAAGTTAAGGTCAACTGGAGCTCATATCAATCATCAATATGGAAAGTTAAAACTATCAAGTGTTGTAATGGAAAAGCATTCTTGCTTCACTTGCTTTCCATCCATTCTCGTTGCTATTTGTCATCAAACTTTGAATGTTAATAGCAGAGATAGATAGATATTAGAGATGTGCATGGGCCATGAGCTTAAATGGTTACAAATGTTAAAATTTCACACAAATAAAATAAGATTCAAATTTTAGAGCATGTAGTGCTTAAAATTAAGTAAAAAAATTGGTTGTGCAGAATTTTGACATACAGGAGGGACAGAGTCTCTAGGACGTCCCATGTAGTGTCTATCCCTGCGTTCCATGTCTCAGTCTCGGACAACAAAGATTCTATGCTGTCCAGCCAATCACGTTCCATAACCGCAGCCGAGCCCCCGCTGACCTTGGACAAGATTGGCCGGACAACGTAGAATCTCCGTCATCCGAGAGACATCAAACGCGGGGTATATTTTTACAGTCTGGCAGTTTGGTAATGAGATGCTGCTGCTGAGGATTCAAATTGGCAGCTGGTAGCTTTTAAATGGGAAATCCAGCAGTAGAGCGCTAACAAAAGTGTACTGAACAACACTCCATTCTCAATCGCACATTTAACCTATAGCCTCAGACCTGAGAGGCTGCCCAGCTTCTTACCTTCTTGTTATACAAATTGAAATAGCAGACAAGTTGACCTCAGGAAGAATGGGACAGATGCAAATTGAAATGACTGGAGGATTTATCCTCAATCAATTAATCTCCTATCGCCTATGTACAAAGGCTAAAACAACTAATATGCACACTGGCTCCGAACGCGAAGTTGTTACGACCGAAGCCCCGCCCCGGCCAAACAAAAACTAAAGATTACCTGAGGAAACAAATGTTTTCATCATGCATACTTATGCACACGTCTTGCAATCCATGTAATATGTTCTACTCAATACTCGTCCAGCGAGCAAAAACGTACGTCATACATACATTTTTGTTAGAAAATATGTTGTGAAGCTCAAAACTGCAAATAATCATTTTTTACCGCCTATGGCTTTTATTCAAGTTCCCAGAAATGGGTTAATTTAAATATTTATGGTGGAAAAAGTTTATCAAATATTAGCTGACGTCACTTCACTGAAAGCCTTCGTCAGCTGTGGATGGAGAAAGAACAGGTTTTTCTTCAGGGGAAGTCCCAGAGAATTGTAACAAGAGCGCTTTGTTTGTAGCAGGTGAAAGAAGCTAGATTTATGGAAGATTAGCTAGTTTGTTTATCCAGAGATGCAAAAGTAAGCCTGTAGTCTTCTCAAATGAAATTTATACATTTACATCTATTTTATTAGTGATTTTTTTTGCAGGAAAAAGTATCCCAAGATAACTTCAGTGGTTTATATGAAGAAAAATTTTGCATTGAGATCTAGTATGATTTATTTTTTAGTTGTTATCAATCTTGTATACTAAAAACAAGCCATCTGGCATTCTTTTGGCAGCGAGCCAGCGGCCACGGAGGCTGCGGCCACGTCGACAGCTCCAAATGGTATATTGAATTTGTGTGTTTTACTTGTTTTCTGTGCTACAAACTGGTTGGGATGGCTCCTCAGTCTGTTTTCCATCAGTGATGCTGCTTATTATGTCATTGTAGTGTACAGATTTGTCGAACTGCACCTGTAAAAGGTCTCGCCGGTCTAACGGCACAAGATTTGCCTGCGGGCACCATCACTGGGCGTGACGTCAGTTTGGAATACCCCGCCCCTCAGCGGCCCCTCCCCTCCGCTCGGGGTGCGCTGCGGGTCCGTAATCATTCGTGTCGCTGGTGTTACGTCGGGTGGTGGTGTGCGGTCAGTGTGCCGTACAGAGACAGCTGTGCGGAGATTGCGTTTGTGAAAAGTCTGTTATTCGTCAGGGCTGTGGAGGTGGAAAGTGAGGACGTAGAAAATACCAGTGCACGGCTGGCTCTGGACTTGGAACAAACGACCAGAGGCCAGATCTAAACAAGGAAACAAAATGGACTTCTTCCCAGTCAGCCCAGGACCATTCCTGCCTGACATCGCCATTGATAGGAAGTCTAAAGATGATCTCAGCCTGAATCTTGACCTGGAGAACTTCCCAGAAAACATTTTTGATAAGCAAGAACCAGAAAAGTTTATTGAGCCTACAAAGGTATGTTCTTGTAACATTAATCAGATGTGATATATGCAATCACAATTGCACTGTATTGTAAATGTTGTCCAATCCTGAAGTGTTGTTTCAGTTAAATTGGTGCACTGTGAAAGTGTGCATAATGTATATGTCATTCCACACTCCACACCTTGGGATATGCTCACTATTTTATTTCCCTGAGGTTGTTATGTTTGAGGGTCATTATTTGTATTGTGGAGCTGTGTGTTTGTGAAAACCATCCCAGCATGTTGATGTCTAAGAACATTAAAAACTTAATTCTGGTGTGAAGTGAACTCCCAAAAAATGCCACACCCTCCACCCATAAATATTTACCATTGTATGACACAAACAAAATTCTGCACTTGCCTTTAGTATAGATCCTTGACCTGTTCAGTTGCTAATGAAGATGGTATGTGACACCAAACTGTGGATGTGCTCTTTTTTCCAGGAGGATAGCCTGTTTGATCATGCACAGGGCAATGACTTCAGCATGTTTGACAACCTGGATTCATTCCTGCAAGAGTTTGGCAACAGTGTCAGTGAGCCTGGCCTGCTGTCACCCTCGCCAGCGCTGTCAGACAGCGGCCTCTCCAACACCAGCTCTGACCAGATCATGTCTCCTGACGATAATGGCGAAGATGATCTGAGTGAGTGAGCCAGGCTTTGATGGACACATTGGGTAGAAAATAGACAAACAAATGAATGAATGGTTGGGTTGGTTGGCTTGCAAGGGATATTTAATGAAGGGGAAGGTCTATAAATGTGAATCTCCAAGTTTGGAAGTGTTGCTCACCAGTCACCACTTAGCAGTTTGTAATGTGTGTAACCAGTACCTAATGATAGGGGAAAAGACTTCAAACTTCTTGTCATGAGCTCCATCCTTAGCAGAACAAATGCTTTGTCAGATAATTCATCTACCTTCCCCTCTGTACCATGCATGGATCACCAGTCACTTCCCTCTCTCGCCGCAGGCGGCACGGACATGTCGGAGCCGGAGCAGGAGTCGGAGCAGCTCGGCTCCAAACCGGAGCAGAGCGCCGCGGAGCCGGAGCGCTCCTTCAACCCGATCGACCTGATCAAGATCGAGCCGCCGTCCCCAGATTCTACCACCGAGCGGGTGGCCACCGTCTGCACAAGTAGGTCCCGGCGAACGGGCGAACATGCTTGCCGGTGGGAGGGAGCAGGGAGGGATGCAGCCCAGGGAGGCCGAGGGAGGGATGAGCGACAGCAGAACGCACGTGGTGATTGGAGAGCGCTTGAAGGGGATGATGATGACTCATGACTGGGATTTGTCTATTAAGATGTTTAGGTACGGATATGAAATCGTAACGCTGCAAATTGCAATTGAAACCTTTCTTTGATTTAGAACAGGGTTATGTGGTAAATGATTGTATTGTCGACCTTATCGATTTCTATCAGAGTAATGCAACGGTTTGTCGGCAATCTCACTTCTATCACGCTTCCGCGATCATATTTTGCTGGCTATACATAGAGACTGACGCAAACTTGCAAGTATTTCCTCCACGGTCTTGCAGCCAGTCTGGAGCTGTGCCAACCTGTTTGCTGTTTAGCCCACTCACGCCGGTAACAATGGATTATCGGCTCTATTTGCGTCCGGCGTCGGTCAGTGCGTCCCTCCGACCTCGCCGTCATTATCATAACCAGTCGTTTCAAAGCGGCGCCCCTCAGCGGCCGTTGGCCCGCCGTGGTCCTCGGGGCGCCGGCCCCCGCTCGGCGCCGAGGTGCATATTTCCACCGCCGGCCGCCGGCCGGTTCGGCAGAAGTTGCGCAACTTGTTTGCCGTTGCACGCACTGCCGCCGGGCTGACCGGCGCGGGCCGCCGCGTATCGCCACCTCCAGTCGTTGACCGCGCTGCGGCGAACGTGAGGGAACTCCCGGCACGCTGGCTAGTCGCACTGCACTACTGCACGCCGGTCTGTGCGTACTGCGTACGGCACAGTGCACACCGTTCTGGGTGTGTTGAACGCCCTGGTCTAACCCGGTCTGTTAGTAGTTCACGCCGGTCCGGTCGAACTGCAGGCCACTTCGGTCGTACTGAACAGGTCTGGCATTACTGTACAACGGCGACCCGTCGTTACGCTGCGTCACAGCGTTGCATCCCGGCTTCATGTCTCGTCCTATTTCTTCGTTACATTTTCTCAGTACATCGCTGTTATCAGCTGGGAGCCGGACCATATGTTTTCTGGCCGAGCCACGTGGTCGCGGCCGGTGAAAGTCTGCGGCTGCGGCTACGGTGCTGCCTAGCCGCCCCCGAGGCCGGCCAGCGATCGATGGAACCGAGGCCGGCGGTGGGGGCGGCGTGGTCGGCCGGCCGGCGCCCCCGTGTGGAGCACCTGAGCCGCGGGCAGACGACACATGTTCCGGCGGTGTGTCAGAGCCCATCGACACCGCAGCAGCTATAACTGCTGTGTGATGGGGCGGGCCGGATTGTAATTGTCTGCGGATGACGCGGTACATGTGCGTGCGGAAGGGCGGGGCTGACGGGGGGGGGAGAGGGGGGTACTACCCGGGAGGGCGGGCGTGACACGCGGTCGACCTCGCCCGTCACGGGCCGTCAGCTATGTGTCGGCTCGGCACGGCGCAGGCACTGCTGATCTGGGTCAGAGCCGGTGGCATGACGGATTGAAATGAGGCCCACCGGCTCACCTCGGTTGATGAGCACGTCTTTGCAACTCGTTAATGAGAGCTGCGTATCGTAGACAATTGATAGACAACCGGTCTAACAGACAGGAGAGTGTATCTGATTGGTGGGACTGTTTTTGTGGCGTCACCCCGCACCATCTTGCCCGTCCTCTGGGATCTGTCTGTCCCCCACCTGGCGCTAACTGCTGTCCCTACACCGGCGCCGCTCAACGGTCTTCCGGTTTCTAGCCGTTGCCTTTCCCTCGTGCTGATTACTGGGCGTCCGCACCGGCGCCGCGTGGACGTCTTTTGGACTCAACCCACCCCTCTCGCTGATGACTGCTGTACCCAAAACCGGCGCGGCCGACCCGTCTTTTGGACAATCCATCCCATATGTGACTGACTGTCCCCACACCGGCTCCGCCGCCCACCTGTCGCCGGGCCGCCGGACAGTCCCGTTAGACGGCATGAGTGTGCGTCAGCGGCCGATCGGCGCAGGTGTGAGATGTACCGGTGCGCTGTTCCATCCGTCCGTCCATGGAACTCCCATGCGACGGCCGCCGTCTGTCCAACGCCCGTGGCGGTGCGGTGCCGCCGGCGCCGGTACGGTGGGAAGAGCCGGGTGGGAGCGCCGGCCGTCGGACTCCCAGCGTTTCGTTCAGTGGTCACCGACGGACTGGCTAGTGGGTAGTTTTCTGCCTCGCCACTTTGATGGAATGTCTGTATTACCAGTCGCCAGAAGACGGCATCAGTCTGCCATCCCTCCGTCGCAGTTACGGTGCGAGGTTCGTCGTGCTCTGAGAATGACGCGGTGTGACGCGCCGTGACGATCTGCCGGTCACGACTGTCACTCTCGGCCGGCCGAGCGGACGAGTCGGGATGCGGCGTCACGCGCTTTGACGCTATCGTGACGCCGCGTTGTCGCTGTCAGCGTGGCGTCTCGCTCCGTCCGCTAAAGGAGCCAGATCGGTCGGAGCGGGCCTCTGGCCTTGGCTGCACCGGCAGCTCGTGCCGCTCATGGAGTGAGTGGCCCAGTTTGCACGAGGAAAGTGCCAGCACTCACACTGCCGTGAACAGCGCAGTGGTTTGTCGAAAAGTGAAATTTGGTCACCTTCTCAGATCCTGTCTGATTGGAACTGGGTCCGGTGACTGTTTTTCTGGCGCTGCCCTTTCACTAGCCCGGGGATCCCATCGACCCTCTCCGTCCCTTCGCTCCCCTCCATGACCCCAATCCAACCGCAAAAACACGGCACCGGCCGCTGCGCCCCTCCGCCGCCCGCCGGTACCTTGACCGTCCTCTGAGGTCAATGCCGCGTCCTGTTGCATTGCAAATCCTCCGGCGGTGCCATGCGCGCGCGCGCCGGGGCCGGTGACCGCTGGCCGGTCTGGGCTCAGGACTCTCCTCCGCGCACGACCGGCGCGGTGCGGCGGCGTGCCGGGCCGGACGGGCGGGGGATCAGACCGGTCCTTCGCCGAGCTGCACCGCATGCCCGACTGCTCACCGCGCCTGAGCTGGCCGGCCGGTTCGGTTGACCCGGCAGAAGCCGGTCGGTCTACCGCCCACGTGGTCTGCAAATGCACACTGCACACTGCTCAAGTGCTCAGTCCTGTGACAGCGTCTGGGCGAGATCTGGTCAAAGGCTCACGGTTTAAATTTTGATATCATTAAAAATGGCCGTTGAGTTAGCTACAAATGGATCGACATTGATATGCTAACTATTTTTGCGAGTTCTAGAAATTATGCGTTAAGCCAACACGCGCAAATCTTGCAGATGATCTTGACTCGCAGAACAAGAATATGGCCTTCGCTAACTAACCTGCCGCACGGATTTTATAGTGGCCTTGCGTAGTAACCTTGTGCGTAGTATGAGCTACTCGAGACTGGGTGACAGGTGGCCTGCGACGGACCCCGTTTCGCTGTGCCGTGCCGGGTCGTCTGTTACCTGACCGGGACGGCGGCGCCGGGCGCAGAGACCGGGCCGCCCGCAGGGGTGGGCGCGGTCCCGAAACGGTGCGGGCTCCTACCGAGAAGGGATGGACGGAGAAACTGGGCCGGCTCCTGGCCCAGACCGGTTTCTCTCTGTCGCTCCTTCCAGCGGACGATACGAGACCCATAGGACGGAGATAAGCTCTCACATAACCATTAGTTTGTTATACGATCCTTCTTCTAGCATTTTGCCTTTCGATTTGCCCGTGAATGCGCAGCCGTCACCGGTAAGCAATGCGGTTTCGCAACTCGGCCGTCTACTTCTCTGTACGCACGATGAGTTCAGCGTGTGCGGATGCCTTCGAGCAGCGTCCGGGACGAGCGCCGATTGCGTCTGTCGGGGGCACCGGCCGCTCCTTCCGGCCTGCATACCTGGCGGCGTGGCGACCCCGGCCGACCGGTCGGCGCTGCGCGCTGGGCCGGGGCTCCGCCGCAGCCGCAGCGGGCCGGCGCGTTATTCATGGGGGCGGCAGGTGTGTGCCGGAGTCATCGTCCTCCACCGGCCTCCGGCGGTGGGGCGCCGCGGCCGGTCCTGCCGGTCCTGCCGGCGGCGGCCGCGGGGCCGGTGCGCGTCCCACCGCCGCCGCCGGCGCTGCGTCGCCCGGTGCGCGGTGAAGCGCGGACATTCCTCCGAACCGGCCGCCGGGCCCGGCCATCGGCCTGTGTGCGCCGTTTGAATAGCCGGTGCGGCGAGCGTGCGAATCATCGCCGCCGTGGGCAGAGGCGGACGGTTGGCGCCGGACGGGAAGGGACAGGTGAAGTTAGATATCGCGCTAGTTTAGGCATAGGTGGAAAATATTTCTACTATAAGCTACATCACTGTCGCCTTCGCTTTCATCAAGTCTTACTGCACTTGTACCATGCGAGTATTATTTTAGACTCGCCGCCCTAACTGCCCAGTCCCGGCGCCTCAGGCCCGGTTAGTGTCGCAGTCTGACCTGTCCGACCTCTATCAGTAATCAGTGCTCGGTGAACTCGTGTCCCCCGGCTGTGAGTGGCTCTCATACGGCGGCTGACACGTTCTCTAACCTTGGCCACTCGACCGGGACGGCTGCCGGTCAGTCGCTCGCTCTCGGTGACCGTCGGGTTTTGCACGGAGTAACGTAAACAGGCTACGCTGGGAAATGTCACCCGTCCGGTCCATGGCCAGATGTCAATGCGCTTGCACAAAAACTAGTGATACTGTATGGTGCCGCGACTCAGACATGCACGGCATTGGTGGCCCCTTTAGTTTTATTTCTATTGGATAATTTTGACGCTAAAGTGATACAAGTAGCGTGGGACTTAGCTTGAATCGACATCTGTCTAACTATTCTGTGAACAAACAACCGTACTGTTTTGCATGTTATTCAGTGTTCGTAACCGCCCTGCGGTGGGCGTGAATATGGTCAGAACGGACCCCTCGCGTGCCGATCCATCGATACGTGTGTCTCGGCCCTGTGGTTGCGGCCGAACTAGACCCTGTGATGGCGGCCGAGTCCGGCCTCCCGGGAACGTTCTCGAAGCGGCGCGGCGGACCGGCACGGCGACTGTTTGTCGGTGAGCCGGCCGGCCCGGCGCGCGTCAGCGGGAACAGCGGTAAACCTACCTGTCTACCTTCCTGCCGAGGGCTGGCTAACACGGACCGACAGCACCGCGCGGCTCGGACGGATCAGCCGGCGAGGCAACGGCCGGATTTGGTGGTGCGGGACCGCTTGTTTTTGACACAGCCGATGCACATGCCTGGCTGGCGTGCAGCGTCGCCATGGAACGGATCAGCGCTCTAGATACCCACCTTTGTGACCGGTTGCATTCCGCGTACTCAGGCCGTGACGTGTGCAGAGAGAAAGGTCCGTGTGTCCCCGGCGGCCGCGACAGGTCATGGCTTCTGATTCGCTACCGCGGCTGTATTCATCGGCCGAGCCGTCGGCACCGTTACGCGGCGCTGCGTTACGCAACTGTTGGCTTCTTGACAGTATTGGCAGCGGGACAGGTGGAACACTAACTGGATAACGCCCCCGACCTCAGACTTCCCGTCAGCTAGGGCTTCCGCAAGGTCGTATCCGCCTTCTATGGGGACATATCGTCCTTCCGTTGGATGCACAAGGAGGCTGTCGTACAAGCCTTCTATGGACAGATTGTTCGTTGAAGGGGATGACGCGCACCCATGGCAGTGACCGGTTATGCCACAAACGCCCGAGGAACGGACCGATGACTTCACATTTGCCCAAGGGACGTTGGGCTCGCCGATCGGGACTGTCACGGCTGCCTTTCAGCCTGGAGCGTGACTGGCACCCGTTTCCCTTCACCACCGTCGCCGCCCGGCCGCACACCCTTTCTCCCATGGTTTGTGGCGCCCTGACCCGGTCGGGCGGGCCGGGTCGCTCGTTTCGGGACCGCTCTCTCGGCCGGGTCGGCCCAGAGCTGTTGTAGCTCCCTTCTCCCTCTCTCCTTTTGAACAACTCTCGGCGCCGCTCTCATGGCAGGTCGTGCTCGAGAGCGGCCGTAACGGCGGGAGGCAGGCTTTCGCCGGCGCCGCCCGCCGCCCCGGCTGTCACTGCAGCGGCATCAGAGTGACGGCACAGTTTTGTCTATTGGAGCGGCTGGGAACGCCCACACAGGAACACTCGACTTGACTCTTGCCTGCAGTCGTCGTTTATTAGGCGCCCGTAGCGACTGTTATACCTAGGCTGAGACGATGTCCGGAATGATACGTCACTGATGAACTGAGCCCGTTTAGGAGAGGCCCCGCCGCTTACAGATTTGCCCTTGAACCCGGTAATAGTTCATGAGACGCGAGCGAGACTAGGGGCTCAGCGCCGACTAGCAACCGCGTGGTGGCAGCGTGGTGTGAATTAAGCCGCGAGCGAATGATGTCAGAACATATTTGACGTCATCTCTGCTTTGATCACGGCGGAGAGATACTGCTGCATGAGGCGAAAGCGTCCGTATCGTAATCGGAGAGTGGTCAGCGAAAGTGCGCTCTATTAGCGCGCCGTCGTGGCCTCGGCAGTCATGAAAACTGTCGACTCTTTCTCCACCCGGCGGAAACGTGTGGGCGATTCGACGGCGCCGACTCGACGGAGCAGCGGCGGCGCGGTGCCGGCGGTGGGGGAACCGTTGGACGAAGCGGCGGCGGCCGGCCATGACCGGCGGAAGCGCGGCCGTGTGCGCCGTGAGCCCGTCCCGTTCCGCTCCGCTCCGCTCGCCGCCTCCCCCGTTCGCCGGCTCATCGTCGCGTGGGCCGCATGGCCGCCACCGCTGGCTGGCCGGCCGGCCGATCGGCCGGTGGGTCCGGCACACGGCGCTCGGCGAATGGTATCGAGCCGAGCCGGTCCAGCCCGAGGCGTCGGTAGGTAAAAGTACCACCCGCGCCGCCCATGGATGTCGGTCAGACGCCAGAACCGGTCCGTCGGCCCGCGTCGGCCTCGCCTCGGCCGTGTCTGGGATGTGCCCCACCGTACGCCGGCCCGGGGCGGGGTCCACTCGGCCGGCCAGCGATCTTACTCTGGGACCGACATTGCGCCACACGGCCGACCCCGAGGTGTGGGCTCGCCGGCCCAACCCACCTTGCGCGGCACTAGCGCCTCTGGCGGCCAGGACCGGAGTCACCGGCCGCACCTGAGTCATTACGGGGTCGACCCGACCTGCTGCGGCAGCGAGGGTGGACGGTGACCCGCGCCGCCTGTCACGCCGCCCGAACGGGCTCGACGGCGGCTGACGGGCGGCCACGTGGGGCGGGAGGCCCCCGCTCCCCATTTTAGCGACCGAGTGACATTTCGTACGGCGGCGCGGCTGTCTGTCGTCCCCTACATTTGCGCACGTGTAGCCCGCCTGTGCGTTGCCTCACAAAAGGTGACGATGCGGCTCAGGTGGCTCTGTCGCACAGCGACGATAACATCCACATAAAACAGCATGGCACAAGCATGGCGCAAAATACCACCAGCTGTTCACGCCGACATTCGCCCATGTGTGATCCATAAGTCTCGCCAGCTGTTTCACGCCGATATGCGTCTGTTTTCCGGTTATCCTTCGTGTGTTATCGCTCTATCATTCGCATTCCTCACGGACCCGCTCCGCTATACTCGCTGTGTGCCGGTTTTCAGTTATGGACGGCCCAGCCCGGTCACGAAGGAGGCTAACGTCTGGTCGGTCATGACTGGCCAGTCCGCGCTCCAGCCCGGCTGCTCGCCTTACCGCGCCCCCCTACGCCTGCTGGGCCGCTCTATCAGCGGCGAGCGGTTTCTCCTCTCTCCTCCCTTCCTCTCTCCCCTCCTCCCTTCCTCTCTACCCTCCTCCGTCCGCTGGCTGTGAGCAGTTCTCCGTGAAATGCCGCAGGCTGCCGACGGCGCGTCTGGGCCGAACTGATAGCGACCGAACCCGTCAGCTCCCTCCCAGCTCCGCTCGACACGGCCGGCAGCTGCGGCCACCGGGGAGCCGGCGGGGAAACAGACCGCAGCAGGCAGACGCACTATGCGGGGCCGGCCGGAACAGATGTCCCTCCATACCACAGCAGCAGCGCCGCGCCGCGTCGTGACGCTCGGGACGCACTGTGACGCCCGTAACGGCTGACCGCCCGCCGGGCCTGTCAGTGACCGACACGCACGGCTGCGTACGCCGGCTGAGAAGGGCCGCCACCGCCGCTGGGTCTACCAACTGCCTGTTCAGACAGATAGGCTCGGCTCGGCGGTCAATGCACGCACGATGAGCTGCCGAGGATACGCAAGTGGCTCGTAAATTAGATGAGTGTGTTCGGGAGGCGTTCAGCGTAGGGTTATTTACTACCAAGTTGTGATGTCGCAATCTTGCGTGTTTACGAGCTTTTGAGTCGGACACAGTTATCTGCTGCAATTAACGCATCATAACGCTCAGTTCACTGTTCTAGTCAGTCGATAGCGGTAATAATCGCCCTGACCTGTGGCAATCGCAAGGTCTGGCCGATATACAGAAGCTTACGGGCATACAGGCCGACTGGTCAGTGATGGCATTCTTCATTGAATCTGCAACACATACTTCTGATCAACTTAGCATCATCTAAGCCGTGTTGCAACTACATCCTCTGCCATCTCATCCCACCTCATCCCATTATCTCCCGCACTGTGCCCTATCGTACCTTTGCCCCATCGCTCCCTCCCCCGCGCCTCTGAGGCCGGACCGTGTCCGGTCCGCCGACTCCGGGAGAAGTGTTTACAGGCTGGGCGCTGGCACGCTGCCGGCGCTGCTCCAACAGACTGTGTTTATACTGACCGACACATGCCGTGCAGGCGGGCCAGCCGATACAGGCGGGCGAAGGATGATGACCGGTCCACCCGCCGGGCTTCCCAGAGCCCCGAAAGGCTGCCCGAATTGACGGAATGGGAGGGTAGTCTGCGTGACCTCTGACGCAGTTTTGGTGATGTGGGGTTTCCTCTGTTTGGACTTCACCAAACGTGCGTCATTGGCACGCTTCTCGAGGCGCTGGACGTCAGAGATTGCTTGTTTTGAGTTTGTCTCCGATCGAGAAATGTTATCATTGGGATGCCAATTTCAAAACGGTTGCGTTCTAATGTTAACAACCTGCTGCTGTCTTCACGGGCCTATGAGCAAGGAACGCATAACATTGCGTAAGAAAATTCTCTTGATACGCTGTCAGCTGCCCGATATGGCTGTATCGCAGTCGGCCATGAGGAAGCTCGCCCGTATTTACCAAGAGGGCAGCGTCGAGCCTCTGCGTTATCGTACCGCCCCCGATAGCCGTGTAGTATCTCCCACAGCCCTGCCGGCCGGGTGGGACGGCACAGCTGGCGTCTGGGCCGGCGATACGGCCGTTCCTTTCGACCCCAATCACGGACTCACGGTGGACGTCACGGACACAGTCACGGTGGACGTCACGGGCAGTCACGGTGGACGTACGCCGCAGGATGTCGGGCCGGCTGGAAAGATTGATATCTCCCCCAGACTGATACCGTCCTTGTCCCCTCGACTTTCCTTGCATATGAACACGCCGCTTACACGTTCGTGGGCGGCGCCATGTTGCCTCCAAACCGGTCGTCGCAGTTTTATCCGGTACTGCTGGTTGAGTCTGCGCCATTTTGCCGTGACCCGCCCGAAAGCTGGCACCTGTGCGCCTGGTCGGGCCGGGCGGCCGGCGTGGTCGTTTTTACCGGTTTACTTACAAACTGTTTCATGCAGTTGGCTGTCTGGGTGTTCGGTATTGTACTGGGTCAATTCATATTGGTGCGTGTGCGTGGGAAGGACCATACAAAGGACACGTGTACGCCCCCCCTCCCCCCCTACTGACCGGACCATTGATCCCTATGTGTACCGGTCGCCGGGGAGACCGACGGACGGGGGGGGGGGCTGACGCCGTCCTGACTCACCCGGCCCAGTGCGCCGCCACCTCAGGAGTGCCGACGTGGCCGGCGCTGTGACGTCACATTGCGTCAGAGGCCGTCAGCCGCTGCTGCGGGGATGGAGGGGGCCGGACAGAGAGACTGCGCGCACTGTGTCCGGGAGGCACTGCTGGACATAGGTCAGCAATTTGGTTCGCTCTAAGTGGACGCCGACGCGGTCGTTATGGACAGTAGACGAACCACGGCTGGTCTGCGTGACCCCTGGTTACCACGCGGACCAGTCGGTGTTAAAAATAACGCGGAATAAATGCAATGTCCGGGCCTTTGAGGTAAACTGAAGGTAATTACACCGCTCTAAGTGGGTCATTTGACGGTAAAAATAACGTTATTTTGGTGGAGTCGTGTTCATTTGTCCATTCAAGTTTCGGGAACATTCGGTGTGTCATGGTTCTTGAAGGTGTCTGGTTTCCGCCCACCGAAGGACGTTTTTGACGCCGTGGTGCCATTGTTTGATGTTAGTGACGAGTTTTTACTATGCATTTGAATCGTGTGGTCAGCAGTGTCTAAGCCGTGTGTACAACATTTCTGAGCAATCGGTTGGCTGTGCTATCGCAGTCCTCCGCTGTCGCGCTCAGACGAAGTGAGTTGCAGTCGTACATCTGACACATTCTCTTCAAACGTTAACCGTTTCCGCTCTATCCCGTATCAATGATATTTCAAATGACGCGAATCACGCCGACATTGTCTTTTGAGGCTTGCTATGAACAAACGCTGACATGATGTGATCTAAGTTGATCGGTTAGTTTTTCACTTCACGTTATCTGCAGATACAAATGCCAAGGGAAGTTAGACAAACGTCAATCGCTAACGCATTATATCATACATCAGGCACTTGACTACACGGAGACGCATTGAGCGTATCGGCTCACCGTCACCGGCTGATAGCCGGCGGTGGGAGGCCGTCATCAGCCGACCCTGACTCACGCTGCCGCCGACCCGTCTGTCCCCAGACTCAGTGAGTAGCCCTGCTGACCCCTCCCTCCCTCCGTTCACAGGTGTCGGCGAGCGGACGGCAGTACCGGCGGCGGCGCGGCCCGTCACCACCGCCCCCGCGCCGCCGACCGTCACCGTCCTCCGCCAGGCGCGGCCAGGACAGTCCATCCTCATACCCGTCAACATCAAAGGCTCCGGCAACATCAAGACGGTCAAGATTCTCAGCGCGCCCGGAAATGTCAAGGTGCGGCAGCGGGAGCTCAGGAGGGGAGGGTTTCTGCTGGTAGCTGATGTTACCCCCAGCACCGGTGCAGGCGGGGTTCGCACCGGACTGGAAGTAGGACGGCGTGTCTGCAACAGTTTGTGTGCACTTGCGAGGCGTATTGGCTTTTCGTGAATATGCAGAATGGGTAACCTACACGCCAGACCTTAGTTTCGATATGTAGTGCACCACCTCGCGTTTCCATTTTGGAAATGGCATAGCGTAATCAGTTTTATCACCCAGGAGTACCTCAACGAAATGAATTGCCGCTTCTGACCGACTATTGGATAATATTTTGATGTATTTAGGAGCACTCATTGTAACTAAGCGAAGATCTATCGATTCGCGTCCAGCTAGCCTAAACAATGAACCATAGCTTTTTTGGCTTCCGCCCACCCCATGCTGCCCAAACACCCACCGTTCACACTCTGCGTCTCTGTCCCGCAGTCTCCGACTATCGTGGGTGAGCTGCGCCCCACCGCCATCCGCCACGGCGGCACTACCCGCATGGTGTACAGTATCGCCGGCGGAGAGCGTCTCCACACCTCCACC
Source organism: Amphibalanus amphitrite (assembly GCF_019059575.1). Lineage (NCBI taxonomy): Eukaryota > Metazoa > Arthropoda > Thecostraca > Balanomorpha > Balanidae > Amphibalanus > Amphibalanus amphitrite. The sequence continues at coordinate 116,113 of NW_024883184.1, forward strand.
GGCCCCGTCATCACCGTCTGCAGCAGCCGACAGGGGGACGCCGCCACCTCCGGCGTCGGACTGGCAGACGGACAGAAAAAGAAACTCGACCTCTCCAGTAGGTGGACCGGAGGGGGTGGAGACTATTAGAGGGGGAGGGTAGAAATGGGGTTGTTGGCTGTTGAATGTTGGTTTCGTATGGAAAAGCTACTGACAAGTCTTTTGATATTGTGCATTTTTTATATATAAAATGACCATAGATGTTCATTTTCCAAGCCTGTTGATTTCTATAACACACGGACGATATTTCGAGAAAAATGCCTCAATGAGTCAATCTATAGGAAACCCAAACAAACCCCTCTCCTGTGCTTTCCTCGCGGTCCTCGCTATACACGTCCCTTGCTATCACTATCTACGAAGTTGGCGGCTGTCAGCGGTGACTGGACGGTGTCCCAGCTGCCCCCGTCCCTCCCACGATCAGCTGACTGGGCAGGGTGCCACGACAGGGCCTCTCCTGGCGAAACCACTGTCAGACTCTGACTCCCGAGTCCTGCGCCGCGCCGTGTTCGTGTTGATCCGTGCCGTTTCTTGCCGTGTCCTGCCGTGCCGTGCCGTGCCATATCTTGCCATGTCGAGTCGTGCCGTGTCGACCCGTGCCTATACCGTGTTGTGTTGTGTTGTGTCGTGTTGTGTTGTGTTGTGCTGTGTTGTGTTGCCCTGTGCTGTGCCGTGCCGTGCAATGTGACCTCTGCCCAGGCCGTGTCCTTAGCAAGATATATCGTGCCATTTGACCTCTAACCGTGTCATGCCTACTCCGTGTCGTGTCATACCATGTGACCTCTAACCCTGCCTTACCCGTTCCACAGTCGAAGAGCGGCGTCTATTGAAGAAGGAGGGAGTCCTGCTGCCCACCCACTACCCACTCACCAGGGAGGAGGAGAGGGAACTGAAGAGGATCCGACGCAAGATCCGCAACAAGATGTCCGCCCAGGACAGCCGCAAGCGGAAAAAGGAGTACATTGACGGCCTGGAGGACAGGTGGGTGTCTGCATGCACCTCTGTAACAGGTGGATTTATATTTAGTGGACTTGTGTGAGGAATTGATTGTAGTTTGGTATCCAGTGTGGCATATGTCAGCTTGTTGTTGTTTGGCGTCGTTGATTTCTAAAATAAATTTTGTTTTGGCTTGTAGCATCAATCTATAAATGCGCATCTTGCGATTTTCACGGCAGACTGGCATAGTGAAACAAAATTTTACCGACGCACTATTTTGTCGCCAGGGTACGGATGTGCACTGCCGAGAACCAGGACCTGCACAAGCGCATCAAGCGGCTGGAGACGCAGAACGGCCAGCTGGCGGCCCAGAACAGCTCCCTGAGCACCCACAACGAGACGCTCACCTCGCAACTGAAGCGGCTACAGGTGAGACAACGACGGAGGAAAAGTCGGGAACAGAACTTGCCAATGTTGGTCATCGATTTCTATTGCGACAGTGCCTATTGATAAGGTGTGGTGTTGGCTGGAGCTGTACCTAGGCTGACGTTGAGACCAATGCCCGGCAGCTTTTGGTGAGTGTCCTGACACGCGTCCCTCCGTTCTCGGCAGGCGCACATCACGCGGGTGGCGCTGGGCGCCGGCCGTGGCGTGGCCCACCCGAGCACCTGCCTGATGATCCTGCTGCTGTCGCTGTCACTGTGCGTCCTGCCCAGCCTCAAAGACGAGGCGTCCGACGAGGCAGCGCTGGGCAAGGCCGATTCGAGCCGCGGGGCGCGCACCCTGCTCCAGTCGAGCAAGGCCGACTTCCTCAGCGCCTACCTGACGCGCAAGCCGCAGCTGGCCGGCCTGGCCGGCTTCGACCTGGAGTTATCGGACGCCGAGGACGACTCGGCGCCGGCGGCCGACCGGCCGGCCGTCGGCCCAGAGCCGCCGCGCAAACGGGCGCGGCTGGCCGAGCCGGCGCGCTGGCAGGACGCGCTGCGCGAGGACCCGCTGGACGACGGTCCGCCGCCGGAGCCGGGCCCGGCGGCCGGCGCGCAGCACAACGGCACCCGGCCGCCGGCCGCCAGCCTGGTGCTCACCGTGAAGCGGCAGTGAGCGCCGCCGGCGCCGCCTGGTGGCACGCCGCCAGCGCTGCCTATCGTCCATTCCATGAGGCGCCGGCCGGTGGGGGTTCGGAGCGCGATGCGAGGTGCGGTGTGGTTTTAGCCGGGTCGGCCGGGCCCGGTGTGACTGCCGGCTGGGCGCCCTCGCCGTGTAAATACGCATGTGTCGAGTCACTCTCTGGGGCCGCTGCCTCGCCGGCCGTCCCTCTCGCTGTCCGGGTGCGAGCATCGGTGGCGGCGGCCGTACAAAGCGTCCCAGTGCGCTGGTGTTTTCTACGTTTAAACACTTTAAAAATGCATAAAAATAGCAAAAGATATATCAGATCTAAATCCAGTTACATGCTCCAAGAGTGACCCTTCAGCAATGCATAAACCAAATGCGGAATGCGACACCTTTATTTATAGATACGGTGATATTGTGCATTTCCGTCGATGTGTGTAGCGATTACTAGCTCGCTGGCTGCCAGCAGGGTTTCACGGGCTGGCCGCGCGCGTGTGTGCTTGCTCGGGAAGGGTGCGGGACTGCTGAATTGGTGCTGGAAGCTTGGCCGTCGGCTCGGCTCGGCGACGGTGTGCGAGCGAACGTCTGTGTATGGGTGTGTTCTACGCGTGCCGTTCGTGTGCCAGCCTGCCTGCCTGAGTGTTGTGCACCCCGGCCGACCTGACCTGACCTGACCTGGCCGGCCGGCCGGACCCGACTGACAAATATACTGGAGCATGGAGACTGTGTGAGTGACTGATGAGGCACAGGCCACGAGCGTGTATATAGGAAGGGGTGGAACTATGGAGAGATGAAGTCTCAGTAAACAAAACTAAACTAATCACAAGGAACAAAACACGCGCGGCGTCAATTGTTAACAGTTAGAAGAAAAAAACGAGAGCTGGCAGGAGCAAAGCATTTTTATGCTTCATTTTGGGATTTGGCGACCAGTGGCGCTCAGCGGTTGGCGTTTTCCCGCTAGGTAGCGTTAACAAGCTGTAGTTGCGTATGATGTCGCTAGATGGCACTAGCAGTAAGCGCCTGAAAGTAGACTGCACCGCAATACTTTGGTTTCTTCATCGAGCCGGACTCCGCAGACCGCAGCAGTGACAGTACTGTCATCAAGGCGGTAGTAAACGGGCACCGTTCCATGCTTCTATCCTCAGGATACTGAAATCCTTCTCCTCCACGCCACAACCCCCTCCGGGCTGGACAGGCAACTTTATCTCATGCGGGCTGCTCCCTTGGAGCGGCACCGCTGCTCCCGAGGGAGCGCACCCCGTAGCCGGGTGCAGTGAGTGCCTTGGGGCTGGGTGGCCTGTCCTCTGGACGGGCTCAGCCCCGGCGACTCACTAGGGTGCCTGCCCAGACCAATGTCTCCCCCTATATCCTATCATCCTCCCGGCTCTGAAATGGTCTCATTGGACCGAAAGGGCCTAACCCAACAAAACAAACAAAAACAAACAAAAACAAGTAATCGGGCATGAGGGGGGGGGGGACAGAGAAGCTATGTATAATCCCACTTTCATTGGAGAAGATATTCAGAACTGTTATGCACTCGTACTCGTAACGGCCGGTTAAGGGGCGTCCCCCCCGTCTAACTCCGTAAATAAGGAAGGTACGGAAACAAAAGCGGTACCAAACGAAAGGCGCTTAAGATTAAGAGACGATTCTAAAGCACTTAAAATTTTTGACCTCAGGTCAATCCTCAAGGTCAAAGGTCAAGGTCAAATGTAAAAATTGGCAAATGTGTAGCGATCTCAAGATAAGTATTCTGGAGGACAGCAAGATGCAAAAAACGGCAAAATTTGAACTCAAACGAAAGAAGAGAATCTGAGAATTCTGAAAATGTGCACTCAAAATCAAAGGTCAAGGTCAAGATCATGCTCAAAATCGACCTCAAACTTTGCACTTTTTTGTAAATATTAAGTTCTAAACTCCAAGATGTTTTAAAATGTTTTAAAGGTTATCAGGTCCCTATTTGTGGTTCATCTTACGATAGGGACAAGGCTGCTCAAAGATCAAGGTCACAAAGGAGTATCCTTGCTAGAGGAAAATAGATGCCAGATTCGTGATCATCGGCTACGAATCAATCATAAACGACCTTTCATGCGTCAAAGCCAACCAAAGGTCATTCGAGGTCACATGAGGTCAACACAAAACTTGAACTTTTCCAAACAAAATATATATCATTCGACGCGGCTTGACAAGGCGAAAGCGTTGGTACCACTGCCGTAGTGCCGTAGCTCTAGGACCATTTTCGTTGAAGTTTTTAGCGAAAAACTAAAACCACAGCTCAGAGTCGTTAACCTGACCTCTGACTTCAGGTCACTACAACTATTTTTTTTTTATTTTTCTCTAGGTCAAACGCAGGTTAAGGCAGGTTAAGCTCTAGGTTAGGTTAAGCCGAGGCTCTAGGTTAAGCAGCCATTTGAAGTTCGCGTCTGTGACGCTGAAGTTTGCCGTACAGGGGTCTAGAAAAATATGTGACGTCATCAAAGGGGCTAGGTCCAATTTTGTTACCTCAGAAGATGTCAAATTGATGGGAGAAAAGGTACTCAAAGTTTCGCTTTCCTATCCCTTAGCGTTCGGGAGGATCTAACACAAATATTCATCAGGGGGGCGGAAATGCCCCCCTGGGCCCGCGAGGGTTTTAATTAACCCTCGCCCGCACATGGGGGGGGGGGCTGTTTCCACCCCCAGTTAGTTTTTCTGCTCTGCACTTAACAATTTTAAAGCTAGAAACCTGACTTTTCGTATAGCTACTTCTCTATCCTTCTCAGCGTCCACTGGAAATTTCAAGTTTCTGCTGTTTTGGCAGTAGCGGCGGAACATCTTCAATTAAGGGGGGGGGGGCACTGACGACTTTTGGTCCCATTCTTTCCATGCAACGCCCATAGGGCTAATGTTAAGATGCCGAAATCAAAGGGGGGCACGGTGCCCCGGTGCCCTTCCCGTTCAGCCGCCTATGGTTTTTGGTTTCGGAGATATGATCTTGTTCTTCAGGTCATGTCATGAGTCATGACCCAAATGATCAATACCAAATATCTTGCGTTGGCTATGTGTCTTGTGAGCTTTTGACACCTTGATATCGGAATTTTTTACTACTTACCTCCCACCTATCATGGAAAATGCTATTCGACGATGTACGTATGTCAGGGTCAAGGTCAAGGTCAACCTAGGTCAGCTAAAAATATTGCATTTTAGGCTAACTGAAAAGCCTTTTATCCGTTAAGTGATCTTGGTTTGGTTTCGCGCTATCAAAAGCAGCTGACATGGCAATGCAGGTCGCAGGAGGCCCACGATTATCTGGGCGTCGCGCTCAGCCACTCACCGTGATATCAAATAACTATCGACCAGCCAAAACTGAAATCTAGTAATTATAATTTACCTACATGCATAGTTGTAGGTAGTCCAAACTCCTTGCAGTTCTTTCTTTTGGGCGATCACGTCAAAACGCTGACCAATAAGCTGCGATAAGATCATATTTGCATTATTCGTACATATTTGAAAAGAAGTAGGCGCCCAATAACAAACTGAACGTCATTGTAATGGAGGCCATTCCTAACAATATTGAGCGAAGTATTCTAAATGCGGGGCGCAACACGATGGACTATGGTAATAGATATGGTTAACGTCTGACGTTTTCGACCGTAAATATATTCATAGCTATTTAAAAATGATTTTTTACAATCAATTGAGGATACGTTCGCATAATCGTCTTACCTTCCGCGCAAATACGCTTAAGCAAACCGTCATTTTAATATGACTGTATTTCCAAGGGCACGGGAAAATCGGCGGTATGCTCGCCAGGTGCCGCTCGGACAGATATCAGCAAAGCCGTCCAAAAGGTAAGAATGAAATAACGCCCGTATATACGTACCACGGTACCTAACTGCTAACCTTATCGCCTTACCTTTAACTAAAAAGGTATTGAAATGATATTAGTATGAACTGAGTTTTGAAAATACAACTTAATAAAACAATTTACCAAGTCACTGATTCTTGCCGACCAAACGGCAACCTGTACTTTTTATATCCATTAGGCAAGTTCCTACACATGTTTAATCCACACGGGTGTGACATTTAGAACGGACATCAGTTTCGTTATCCGTGAATGGCGATATTTTCGCGCCATTTCGAGGGAATTACACGTGCAATCGTGTCGTTTATGGCGCGTCAGAGCTATCTGCGGCGGAGGCGGCGCAGCGCGGCAGGCGCGGCGCGGGCCGGAGGTTTGCTCATTTGTCATGGAGCGCACAGATTGATAGCCAATCAGCAATCAGCGTCACTATCGCCGACTCCAGCCCACCTGCAGACGAGAGCGGCGAGAAAATGACAAAACCTGACACCGCAATAGAACATGTTCAAATGTTTGATCTTCATGAGTATAGTGCCTTAAATCGTACTATTGAAATCAAACACGAGTCATTTCATTCAAACATCCTCTCTCGGCTCTTCCCTCTCTTCATCTCTCTCTCTCTCTCTCTTCATCTCTCTCTCTCTCTCTCTCTCTCTCTCTCTCTCTCTCTCTCTCTCTCTCTCTCTCTCTCTCTCTCTCTCTCTCTTTCTCTCTCTCTCTCTCTCTCTTCTCTCTTCTCTCTCTCCCCCTCTCTCTCTCTCTCTCTCTCTCTCTCTCTCCCTCTCTCGCAACGTCTATGTATATAAATGTAGTCATGACATTTTCCCCGCCATTTCCCCGCCGATACCTACTTGAGCAAGTGCGCGTTACAGACAGACCTCGTGTACTGTTAAGCATTGGCCGCAACTCAATTGGCAATGAGCATTTTCTTCGCTCATCTTCACGGGTCGGTCTTCCACTTACTCGTGGTGCCTCCCTCATACCACCAGCGCTCTAAAAACTAATTAACACGCGGGATGCTGTTACACGGTTATGACGACAGTAGGGATATACATTTGCATCGGCATGCATGTAGGAATCCTGACAGCTTGCAGCGTGGAAGAAGCCACTGCCCTCCACTCATTTCACGACACGACAAGTGCACGACAGGTACTTACAGGCTGATTGGAACTTTTCCTATCCATCTTCCCACCCATTGACAAATGGAGAAGACGGAGAAGATACTGGTAGATAGTTACTTGGGATAAACTGAGAAAAATGAAATGGTGATAAAATGGATATTTAATTGGATCTGCCATTGGTCATATATTTACTTTGTTTTATGTACCTACCTTAATAGCTATTATTAATTTCTGACTAATAAGGTAGTGACTGAAACGTTATAAAAACATTGGTTAATAAAACATAACCTGATTATAAATATTTACATGACAAATTAGAAATTCAATCCTTTGCTATAAAAATATTAGCAAACTGGATATTTAACTACCGACCTAAACCTTCAGTTCATGCCATACCATATGACCTCCTTTTCGAATGCACATTGCACTGTTGGTTTCTGATCAATAAAGTGGCATTAGGTACTAAGGCGAAATACACATGCATAAAATCCTTAAGTAACGTATGAGCAGGCTGTGAGTTCCCTAATCAGCAAGGATTTTCACTATTGAGCTGTTTAAGTCCCCAATAACAGGGGCGGAACTTCCTATACAGTTGGTGGGGCTGCTGCCCTACCCATATGCCACTTTCCCCCATCAATAAGCGTTTTGCCCCATCAACTTAAGCTGATTCCTAGGACTTAGTTCCTTAACAATTCTTTGCATTGATAAGCTTTGGAATGTCCGCGTAAAGATTATCGCTGTAATTATAGAAAATGATTCAGTGTAACATTTTATTCCACTTGGCAATCGGACATCGTAGGTTTGACGACTTTTTGCTCCAACTAAGCCCGATAATCTACTGATCGGTCCGCAAATCATCCAAGCACTGATCACTGATTATATTGCCATCAGTGATCGTCAGCTGTTAGGTCAAATACTAGTCACACGCTGCTCAGTTACCGAAACGAGCTCACAAACATACTTCACCACCGGTTGACTCGACGTAAGTGGCGCACCAATTCTGTCGGATAAGACAGAGCCACGTTCGCTCGGCTGCTCGGAACATCACAGTTCCATCATAATAGGAACGCACTAAGTCGGAGGACAGAGGAGGGGGCGTAGAGGGGGCGTGTCGGTGTCCGGTCGGCCGAAGCGCCGCCCTCAGTGACGCCACACCACCCACATGTGACGTCACGGCACATGTGTGGCGCGCGGGGCACAGGTGTGAGTGCGGCGGCCGCGGCGGGGGCAGACGGACCTGGCCGCGACCGGCGCCCGTAGCTCCCTGGGAGACGCTGCCTGGGTGGGTCTGCTCAGCGCCCCATCGGTGCGGCACAGCCGACAGATCCCGCTCAGAGGGCCGTCTGGCCTGTCCTGTGGCTCCGCCCGTGAGTCGCGACCGGCGCCGGCTGCCTGTCGGAGCTCCCGGCTGCCTGTCGGAGCTCCCGGCTCCCTCTCGCAGCTCCCGGCTCCCTCTCGCAGCTCCCGGCTCCCTCTCGCAGCTCCCGGCTCCTCTCCGGCCCTGTCGCCCCCGGGCGGGCGCCAGTCGGCGTGGATGCGTGTGTCGGGGCTGCTGTGTGTGCTGCTGGCCGGGCTCGGTGGGGCGCCGGCAGCCCGAGCCAGCAGACACCACCACGAGACGCGGCTGGCGTTCCGTAATGAGTGGACTGTGAAGGTGGATGGCGCGGCCGAGCAGGTGCAACAGGTGGCTGATCAGCTGGGACTGCACAACGCCGGACCCGTGAGTACTCGCCCGATCCGGCCGAGCCACCGCACGTCCGAAATTCATCCACTAGATTTTCGAGACACCGCTTGGACACTCGGCCTGATGAACTCCCATTCCCGATGCCCCGACTTGTTTCATTATTCAATAACCAATACATCAGCAGCTACAACATTGACCTACCAATGACAGCAGCAAGGCGCGTCTACGAGTTCAGCAGACAACCAGCACTGGAAAACATACGCTACTTACTACACACCAACCAAAGCAGATAAAGTGACCGCCAACTTTCTATGTGATCCAAACACCTGGAAATGACCCCTAGGCGTAAAGCGACCAACCGGTCTCTCAAGTTCCATTGACACTGCTGTCCCGCCTTTAGCCCTGGTCAGCGAGTGATTTTGACGGCAGTTTAGCCTGCAGTCCAGCCCGAGAGCGCGTCCCACTTGGTCATAAAATCACTTACCGTATTGGCTCTAAGAAAATCTGGCACAGAGAAGTATGCGAATGTTGATGCAAACAGAAGTCTGTTTTGCAACAATCACATGTCTAAGTGTGTCTATATGAGCAGCATTTTTTATGATCGTTCGTTCAATAGGGTTTACGGACGCGTCGACTGCGGTGGTCATTTTGCGCCCATATCATTTTTTATGAAATAATACCTTTCTCTAGCCTGATGCAAATGTTTTCCGACAAACGGCTTTGACGTCGAAATAGCTAGCTCAATTTTAGAAACTTTTTAGTTATTGCTGCATCAAGTGTGTTACGATTGTATCGCAGTGGCCGTCACGCAGTGTTCGGTCACATATATATTTTACGATGGCGCCATAAAATACTAGTATATGAAATAATATGGCATATAAAGGTGGTACAATGATGTTGGGTAGCACTAAACAATTCCTTTGAAGGCAAAGGAGGCTGGGCTCATTTAGCTCAATGCCTAGCGATTTAACGTGTCATGTACGGATTCAGTGCGATGCCTTATTGAGAGAGACTTACTGCACTTGAGATTTGGGTACGTTAAATTATGTGTCAACAGGTCAATTCATTACATAAGGCTCCTGAAATCTTAACTTCTAGCGTAATAGTTCGCGCACAGAAGCGTATATTTTATCAAAAATAACACTTAACTTCTGGCGCAATGATTCACAAAATCGAATGAAGCCAGAGAAGATAGCCCATTTACATTGTTGAGCGATAGTGAAGAGCAACTCAGGACGCATGTGTCTTCCGCAAATCCACTAGGAAGAGACTGAAACAAGACATCATCAATCACATTTTAATCTCAGTTGAACTGAGACGTAGCCAAATCTAATCAAGCCAGCTGTATGACATTTTCCACTTTACTAGGAGAGCCGAGAGGTGAGGTATACCCAGAATGTAGGTTCTACAGAAGCTACATATTCTTTACGAAGTCGCACTATGTTAAACTGAGAGTCATGCTGTATCAAACATGGATAGACGTGAGAGGAATAGAACTACATTCTGTTAATAGTTACTAAACGTACAAATATGACTTGTGAAAACAATAACGTTTATATGGATTGATGTTGTTGGACAATGCAATACCTAGGCGGCTATAGCCATTACATTTCAAATACTTTCGAAAAGCAGCTTGCTTAGTGCATATATATCACACTTCACATTATTAAGTGATGCGGTGCGGCCCATGAAATCCGCGCACGTAGTCGTATCACAATAACGAATTCCGCTGTTGGTTTCACCGGCTGCTTGGTAGGTATGAGACGATTAGTCGCCGTGGAAAGAAAGGTATGAGCAACTTGATTTCGCTCTAATGAAGGAAAATATGTTAAAAACAGGTTACGAGTATACCAGCTGTCAAAGAATAGAAGCTCAAAACGTTTGGAGCTTGACCATCGACATGATACACTTTTTCCTGCAGTTACGTTTATCAACAAAAGCAAATGTTAAAATTAAGTGGTGAAAATGGGGAGGCATAGGAAAGGGCAAGAAACATACTTATTCAAGTAATATAAATGTGTAAACCAGTGCAGAAACAATCTCAAACCGGGCATGCAAACTGCAGCCTCAGAGTCAAAGCGAACGAGGCGGCACGGCAGTGCCGGACGTATGCCACTGGAGGTTAGGCTGTACCGCACAGCTCCGGTGTAGCGCGGTACAGTATACCTCCCAGTCGTCCGACGCCGCGGGAGTGCCGCGCTGGGGAGCGACGGCACGGCATATGTAATGTGCATTGTGTAACGATCCTCCACGGCACCACACAGCTGATAACATGACCGAGGTCGGGCTACCTGCCCTTCTGGCTGATCAAGGTCACGACCTGCCCGCGCACACAATCAGGCCCTGGCCACACAGCGCGAGCGGCGGGCCGCGGAACCCGACTCCGCTACCGCCCGGCGCCGTCAATCATGGTAAGCAGACACCGGCGTCACAGCCGCACAGGGTGACCGATAAAACACACACATACAGGCGGACAGACATACAGACACGTGTGGTATGGGGTCACCACTCAGCGACTGTGTCACAGTTCCACATGTGTCCCAAGCTCCGGGGTTCCGCATTGGTATGTCTAGGCAAGTAGCGTGAGCGCAAAACAATTCCCGTGGTCCAAGAAGTGCAGGCACAAAAATATACGTGAACATCAAAATGTAATCCTCAACCGTACCTTATCGCCGATTAAAAGCTAGATAGATATACTAAGGCGATTCTCCTGCCATGACTCATGCCAGCTACAGTAGATAGTTCATTCAAAGACTGAACCATTGTACTTATAAACAAATTATTTGTGATAACATAGCGTGCTCACTGCTCAACCAGGAAAATGGAAAAAATGCTGCTAATAAGTTTTGATGAAAAACATTTAAGTTGCATTTGCCTTCTATCACAATCATCTGCCATTTATATGCAATATGCATAATCTAGCCTTTCGTATCTGCGGCATCTGCGCGCTCGCCGCTCGATGCATATTGTCGACCTTCGCTAAGCCCCGGTCACACATACACGACGCACGGTCCGCGCACCAAAAATTCATTCATTTAGGTCAGTGCGTCGTCCTGCGCTATGCATTCGTTACTCGTTCGTCGAGTGCGCTGGGCTAACGGTATCATGCGTCGTCATTCGTTGCGTGCGTCGACAATTTTTGTGCATGCTCAAAAATGTGCGTTGGGCTCGACGCACGAAGACGAACGCCAGACACACGCGGAGCGCGTTGGGCCAGCGCCAGATACACGCGGAACACCGTGGGTATTCGTTGTGTGCTCGTCGGTGATGCGTAGCGAATACTAGCGCGGACATAGCGTGCCTCTAACGCATGTCTAACGGATAGCATAGACTATAAAGGAGTGATAAACAAGAGCTGAACGAGTATGTAGCGCGCACGGCGTTAGTCTGGGCGTATGTCTACGGTCCGCCTACTCCTCATTTCTCCTTCTCCCTCAGA